>NW_028274810.1:109540208-109691771 GCF_037043125.1 Eumetopias jubatus | reverse complement strand
ATTTCCAAAATTAACTGAAGAAATAGATAACTTGAATGAACCAATAATCATTAAATAATGTGGACCCAGGGTGAAGAGTTTGATCCCATAAAGACAGTCTTTTTGTTGTACAAACTGTTTCAGGGATAAGGGAAAAAGGGAGATGTCACCTAACTAATTTGTGAGGCTTGTTTAATTGGATGCAATAGGCTTGAGTTCAGGAATGCAAAGGTAATTCAATGTCATAAATTCTTTTTTTTCTCACCTTTTCTTTTTTATTTTTCTAATTTTTTTATTGTTATGTTAATCACCATATATTACATCATTAGTTTTTGGTGCAGTGTTCCATGATTCATTGTTTGTTCATAACACCCAGTGCTCCATGCAGAACGTGCCCTCCTCAATACCCATCACCAGGCTAACCCATCCCCCTACCCCCCTCCCCTCTAGAACCCTCAGTTTGTTTTTCAGAGTCCATCATCTCTCCTGGTTCGTCTCCCCTTCTGTCAATGTCATAAATTCTAATAAGATATCGCACATTAATAAATCTAAATAAAACACCAGGGATTATTACATAGGATGCAAAAGTAAAATTCTCGTTTATTATTGATTAAAAACAACTCTTAAAAATAAGAAATAGAATGTCCTGATCATAGTGAAGTTCAGTTATAAGCCTACAATAAACAACATACTTACTTAATGGTAAAACTCCTCCAACTTACAACAAGGCAAGGACACAGTTCACCTCTCCATTCCACGTGTACTTGCCAAAACAATAAGAGAAGAAAATGAATGCAGAGTAGAAATTGGAAAGAAACAGACAAAACTGTCCTTGTTTGTAGCAACACAATGGTCTTCATAGAAAAGACCAGCCCATCTGGAGAACCTAATAGGACAATCCAGGCTCGCTCCTGTGTCCTCGATTGACACACGAAAGCCGAAGGTGTTCTTTTATGACAGCAACAACCAGTTTAAAAACATGGTTTTTAGGGGCTCCTGGGTAGCTCAGTTATTGAGCATCTGCCTTCGGCTCGGGTCATGATCCCAGGGTCCTGGGATCGAGCCCCGCATCAGGCTCTCTGCTCCGTAAGAAGCCTGCTTCTCCCTCTCCCACTCCCCCTGCTTGTGTTCCCTCTCTCGCTGTGTCTCTCTCTGTCAAATAAATAAATAAAATCTTAAAAAAAAAAAAACATGGTTTTTAAAGGTCTACAGTGACAACACAAAACTGGGGAGGACAGGAGTCACCAGTCTTCGTGGGGGAAAAAAATATCAACCATGTTCTCAGTGGCATGCTAGCAAGTGTTTAACTACTAGCTCTACATAGACAAATAAAATAAACCTCCTTGTTCTTCAGGGAAAAATTAAAAGGTTGACTTATTGCACCTGCAGATTTCTGGGGTGTGAATGCCCCCATTGTGGTGGATTTCAAGACAACACCACGAATCAAACCAGCTTGCAAAACTCCAGAACACTGAACGCAGGCTTTCACGGGTCCACACCAGCCAGCACCGCACACCACTGGGGTGGTGCCCCACGCTTCCTGCCCACCTGGGTCAGGGGGAGCCCCGAGGCTGCAGAGCAGATAGCATCTCTCACATTGGCGGCCACTGTGCCTACGGGTCCAGAAGTGCCACACGTCACTGCCGCTCACGCTCCGAGGCAGTCGTGGGATCCCGCCTCCCCAAGGGCAGAAAGCACCACGCGCCTGTTCCCAGGAGGGGAGGGACCCCTGGATGCCCCGTGCACGGCGCCAGTGACTACCACTTACACCGAGTCCATTAACGAGCAGACTCCATCCCATTAGGGTGCGAATTTCCCCCAAAATAGTCTTTGAAGTCATTACGTTCCAATCATCTTTCAATAGGGCGTTTTATGGAACTTACTAGAGAGTCAGAAAATTAATAAGGAAAAATAAAGGGTCTGGAATGGCCAAGATTCAGAAGGTCAACTCGTGCGTTCAGAAGTCAGTGCTTGGGAGTGAGGAGAGCTGAGTCCGCATGTCGCTGGTGCTGAGACGGAAACGGGCCACGGGGCTGAGGGGGGTGTGCCAAAGCGGGTCTGTTTGCACGTGCAGCGCTCGGGGAACGTCAGAGGAGGGGCTGGATTCAGCGTAGAATGTCCTAAACCCGCATTAAGCGGTGCAGTGACAACTGGCTCCGAAATGAAATAAAACTAGGTCCTTACTTCATGCCAGGCACAGAAATAAATCCCAGGTGGAGTAAATCCCTAACATGAAGAAGTGAACTTTAAGGAGACAATATTAGGTCATATCTTCATAAACTGGAGGTAGGAGAGGATTAATTAAACTAGACACAAAAAGCCCATGACCTTCAATAAAGAGTCACTTTGACTCAATTAAAATTAAAATGTCTTCTACAACAAAAACTCCGCAAACAAAGGAAAAATACAGGAAAAGATAATGTGCAGTGCGTGCGGCTGACAAAAAGCTGAGCCAGGAGACGGGGTGAACGCCTACCAGTTGGTTAGGAAGAGCCAGTCAGTCCAGAAGCAGGGGCGGGTGGGGGAGCAAAGGTACCAGCAGCCCACACAAAAGGACAAGCTAATGGCCAATAAATACATTTTAAATGTCCAACCGCATCATTAGTCAGGGAAATGCAATTAAAACAAGAGGAACTCACCCTTCGACACCCACACATTGAACAAAATCTGTAGGGCTGAGGACGCCAACACTTAGGAAAACGGGGGCGGGGGTCCGTGCAACCACCTTGCTGAGCTGTTCGGTGACACTAATGACTCCGGGGGTGCACAGGCTGTCCCTCCCACCCAGGCTCCTTCCACCGTGCGCCACGTGCCTGGAGAAGGTCCTCCAGACGCACACGGTGACGCACAAGGAAGTGGCGCTATAGCAGGAAGATAGGAGGAATGGGGAGCAACTCCCCCCCCCCGCCCCCGCCAAGGACCCGGGAAGCAGGACTGAAGCCTCTGGAGAGAGGCTGTGGCCACAGCCAGGGCCAGCATGCAGGTCTAGTCGGGATTATTGTCCCTGGGGGTCACACCTCCCCTTGGGTGGGACTTTGGGGTGCTCAGCACCCAGTGCCTGGGTGGACCGTGCGGTTTGCGCTGGTCAGTGGAATGCCAGGAGACACTTTGGAGGAAGACGTCTGTGGGTGTTTGCACAGGGTGGTGTGACTCCGTGTTTCCACCACTGGCCATGGAAAACAATGCTCGGCAGCTGCTGTTTCTAGGATGAGGGACACGTGGGACAGACCCCGGCAGACCCTACAGAGCACACACGCTGACAGACCTGTGAGCAAGCAGTGATGTCTGGTGCGGTGGGGGCCGCAGACACCACACGTTCGCCCCCCGGAGCCTCAGCACTAGCGGCCGGCAGATGCCCGGGCGCGGGTTCTGGAAACAGACAGCCCTTCTCGCGCTGACGGACGGAGCAAGCGCACCCCGGTAGCGTCCTGAGAGCTGCCTCCCCCACTCCAGCCTCTCCCCCGTCCATATGACAGCCGTCGTCAACTGAGACCGGAGCAGGGGATGGGAGAGGAGCGCAGAGACGGAGTGGGTCGGCGGTTACACCAAGGTAGGTGCTGGGGTACGCAGATAAAGACACGACCCCCAAACCACAGGCTCACGGCGGCGGCTTCGAGACCTAAGTGCCATCACAGGATCGATCGCCCGTGAGGGCGTGGAGCCGTGCACTTTCCTCGGCGTCGCTGTATTTCCTGCCTAGCGGACTCCTGTCCCCATGGCTAAACTCTCCGTGTTTCCACAGTTTAAGTATTCCCCTTCAGCTTGCCACTTCAGGTCTAAAATAAACACGTGCCCTGAAGATAAAGGAAGTAATCCAAAGCTGTGTCTAATTAGATATTAATAGCACAAAAATGCACAAGCTGAGGGCAAAAATAAACAAGTGGGAAGAGAAACCATGTTAAAAAAAAAAAAAAAAAGCTGCAGTGTGAAGAAGAAAGTGAAGTCCAAGACTGAAGTCGTGCCCACGGCCTGACCACAGCTCCCCGCGCCCGCCAGTCTCCTGACTCAGTTTCCCCACCTGTCACAGGTGGGAGGAGCACAGAACTAGAGAGTGTCCATGGTTCTTTCCAGGGTCACGGGTCCTGGACTCTGAGAGGGACTCTCAGCCTCTGCACCTGTCAAGGAAACCAGACAGTGCATGGGTGTCACCCTTCAGCGGGCTCCCCGGGAGCACCTCTCTTCCTGCTGACCTTATACTTGGCCTCCAAGGTCGAGTCCCTGCTCCTCTTTTATCCCCAAGGTCACCCGTCCTGGTCTCAGGTCACATCCTGCCCCATCCACAAGGCTTTCCGTGCCCCTCCCATCCCTTCCGGCCCCCGCATGCTGGAGCCAGCGCCCTGAGCTGCACTTGGAAAAATCACTGAGCCTGGCAGCAGGAAGCCAGAGCCCTGACACTGCCTGGGGCATGACCTCTGACCTCTGAACTCCAGGCTAAGTCACCTTTGTCCCCTGCACTGGATGTTTGCCGCTATAAATTGGGGGAAATAGTGCTGACGTCTGGTTGCTGTGACAATCAGTGGGAATGATGTACACGGACATACTTTGCAAACAGTAAAGCACTTTGTAAGCACGCACCCAGGACTGGCCAGGATGGAGTAACGGGACCCCCTAGAACAAAAACAGGAAGCCGGATAGTTTTCAAGGTATTGCACACTAGGGAACGAAGGACCGTGATTCCCAGAGATGGGAATGAGTGAGGCTGGGCCTACTGCTGTGAGCAGCTGTCAGGCTCCGAGAGGGAGGCCCGGCCGGGGCTCTGGACCCCTGAGATGAGGAAACAGAGCCAGGGGTCTGGGGGACCAAGGAAAGAGCTGCACAGAGACAGAGCTCCAACGACCCCCAGAGGCTCCCCAAGATCATATAAACAGAGTGTTCTTTCTCATGCAAAGAAACCAGCCGAGGCCAGAGAAGAGCTACCCGAGAGATCCAGGGAGAAGGTGTCCATGCTCAGGCAGAGCAGAGTGGGCCCGCCCCAGCTGGCCAGACACACAAGCCTCGACAATAAACCTAACAAGTGGACAAAAGATGAAAACAGATACGTCACCCAAGAAGACACACGGATGGCGAAGGAGCCCAGGAGAAGGTGCTTGGCAGAGCTGGTCCTTATGGAAATGCAAACTAAAAACCACAACAAAACAAGAAGACCTGACGACACCAAGTGCTGGAGAGGACGTGGGGCAACAGGAACCCCTGCTCCTGCTCATTACTGGCGGGAGTGCAGAACGGGGCGGCTGCCTTGGAAGAGGGTCTGGTGGTTTCTTATCCAGTTAAACACGCTCTTACTATAAGACCAAGTAATTCCATTCTGAAAATCCCAGGTATCTACCAGGTGAAGTGAAAATTTATGTCCCCACAAAAATGTGAACATAAATGTTTATGGGAGATTTATTCATAATCACCAAAAGTGGGGTCAACCAAGGTGCCGTGCGGGCATTGCGTGGATAAACGGCATAGCGTGTCTGGAGGATGGACCACCGGTCAGCCACGAAAGGGGCTCACTGCCAGTTTGTGCAACAATATCGACTCTCGGATGCACTTTGCTGAGTGAAAGGAGCCAGACCCAAGAGGCTTCAGATGCTGGGATTCCATTTATAGGACCGTCTGGAAAGACAGAACTAGGAAACAGTGACTGTGGGACTGAGGGAGGACAGAGGGCTTGGGGGCCAAGGAGCTGAGCTGAACGGGGCAGTGACGGTGGGAACCGGGCTCGAGGCATGGGCAACCCCCAGGGAAGTGTGTGTCACGAAGAGTGAACGCGACTGCACCCCAACAAGACGAGAGTAAGTGAGCACGGTCAGGAGCCCCAGGATGGAATGCAGCACATGACAGGTGAATCTAACCACATCACGGATGTGAGACATAACCTCACCCAGAGAAGCAGCTCAAAGGAAGCTGTAATTTGGAACAATGTTTTGATTCGATTCTGTAAGACTAGCAGTAAAAAAAAAAAAATAAAAAAACCATCATAAAGTCTGTGCTCTGATGGTACCTTGTT
Source organism: Eumetopias jubatus (assembly GCF_037043125.1). Taxonomy (NCBI): domain Eukaryota; kingdom Metazoa; phylum Chordata; class Mammalia; order Carnivora; family Otariidae; genus Eumetopias; species Eumetopias jubatus. The sequence continues at coordinate 109,685,797 of NW_028274810.1, read as the reverse complement.
GAACACATAAAGCAGCAGATGTGGAGAACGGAGGCAGATTGCCAACGAGGAGGAGAGGGCTAAAACAGCCCTGCAGGACAGGCTCGGGGTCAGAGGCCGCACACGGACTGGGATTTACTTTCTGGTAGACACACTCAGGTGCGCGCGGGAGACAGAAAGGTATGCGCACCTGGGTTGAAGCACCTACCTGCGTCCCCGCACTGCTCCCTGGAAACCCCCATCGCGTGAGGCGCAACCGTGGTTTCTAAACACCACCACAGGCATCCCCAGATGGATCATTCCAGAGCTGGAGTGGATGGAAGGTGGAGATGCGCCCGGTCGTGTTGTGGAAGTAAGGGCTCACGGGAACAGAGAACAGATGAGCCATGACCAACGGGCACCAACTGAGGCAAGCCCTGAAAGAGGTCCCATGGCCACAGCTAAGCAATTTGAGTAGCAAAGAACCTCTCGTGGGGTTGGGTAGAAGCCACGGCACAGGACAACGGCCCACAAATCCGCACCAACATAAATAAATGGTTGAGTAAGTAAGTAATCGAGAAGAAGGGACAAATACTCCTCACAGAAGAGTTCCCAATACTAAATGCAGAAGGAACCCGAGAGTAGAAAATCTCCACTAAAACTTCACAATAACACTCCCTTAGGCAAGATGCACTGATGGGCAGCAAAATCAGAAGGCAAATGTTAAGAATTAAGATGCTGGCAGAGCCTCAAAGCATTTCTCCCTGAATCCCAGAATGTGTATTAATTGGGGTGGTTTCTGTTAACATGTGTCCACAAACGCTTTGATGTGTTTTCTTGCAGGAGGCGGCTGAATCCAGTTCCCCTGGGAGTGGGCTGGGCTTGAGAGACCTCCACGTCCGCGTCTCGAGAAACCAGCCCAGACAGAGGCGGCAGAGGGAGGGGACGCAGCAGCTCCGTGCGGTGGACCACCCCGCCCCGTGTCCTGGACGCAGGAAGGGCGACGGTGGGGAAAGTGCTGGAACCCACACCAGGTCTGCACCGTTGGGTCAGTAGAAAGAGTCCAAGGTCAGCATTGCGGTTTTGACAAATACGCGCGGGTAGGTAAGACATTAGCCCCACGGCAGAGATCAGAAGTGACGGCCTTTGGGCCAAATCCCCTACCTGCTGTTTTTGTAAATATAGTTTTGTTAGAACGCAGCTACACCCAGTCACTGACCCGTGGTCTGTGGGCATGTTGGGGTACAGCTTCCGCAGAGACTGTGACCCACAAAGCCTGCACTGTTTACCGTGGAGACGTTTACCGATGAAGTTTGCCCACACCTGCCGTGAGTAGACAGCAGGCGACATTAGGGCCATGTTTGGGCCGGGCTCCCGGCTCTGCTGTCTGTGAACTTCCAGCCTCAGCCATAGGATGGAGGCTGCAGGGCAAGGATGGTGTTGCCTTATCCACGACTTCGACCCCACACTCCAATCGGGGCTCTGGGGTGCCCAGGGAACATGGGGAGGGCCTCTAACCCAATCTGTATGGTCTGCATTCACGCCAGATGTTGAGTCTTGGGCGTTCTCACCGTGAGGACATGAGCCCTCCACAGACACACCGGGCAAGCAGCACCAGGGCAGACGGGCTGCTGAGAAGTGTGCTTGTTTATCCGCTAAGCTGCCCTTGCTTGCGCCCTCCCTCCTGGCCCCCAACCCAATCACGCCCTTGGCCCAGGTGGTCTTCTAGAACCTCAGCGCCCGCACCAGCCCCTCTGGTGAAGGCAGGAGTTGGGCGAGGGGATGTCTTTCCCAGGCCGTCAGCGTGGGCGGGGGGCGGTGCGGGATTGGAAGTGAAAGGCCAGGTTCTGAGCCTGCCATCCCAGGCAGCCAGGTCTTGGGCACGTTCTAAGACCTTCCTGAGGCTTCCTTTCTATCAGCAGTGGGGGGGGGGGGATTGCCTTTCAGGTGAGCTCAATGAGGCAGAGAATGTTCCAGTGCTCTGTAGGCGAGCCTGCTCAGCTCAGTTTCACTCTCAGCCGCCCAGCCTCCCCTCCCCTCTGTATGTGGATGGAGCCACCGTCCCGAGGATGGCCAGCAAGGTGGCCATGGACCTCGGGCCTCTGAACACCTTCTTTGTCCATCTTTTTTATCCCTCACTCGGCCCTGCATCCCTAGCAGCCGAGGCTGGACTCCGGAGCAGATGGGATTCACAATGCAGGTACCAAGGGCACCCATGCGGCAAGGCAGACATGACTGGTGGGCTTGGTGCGCTGGCCCCCACGGCTCATTACATCGTCACCGGTGGGGACAAAGAATGTGGCCCACCCTTGCCCCAAGAGCAAAGCCAGAATCGGGAAAACATCAATAAACATTCTCAGCTGAGCACTGAGCACCCAGAACCAGTTCCTCGGACTGACTTCCGTCCTCCTGCCCCGCGGTACCACCCTGTGCGGGCAGCTGTGTGCTGGAAGTCGGCGGTCCCCGCGGACCCAGCACCAGGATGGGCATTTGCCTGCAGCTGCAGACTCTTACAGCCCCACGAGCAGCCTTCGTGTTCAGATGCAGCAGGGACGCTGGCCTCCGTGGGTCCTCACAAGGGACCTCCCATGAGGCGAGGAAGTGAGGCTGCCATAACCCATCCCTGCCGGCCAGGGAGGCAGCCAGCCCAGCGGCAGGGACTGGGGACTGTGCAGGCTGGGCTTCGCCCACCGGTTTCCCCACTTTTTACTGCCCTACAACAATCACAAAAGGCATTTAAGACCCACTTCATGGATGACAAGACCAAGGCTTGGGGTGACCAAATCAGGGGAACCAGAATTCATGCCCACAGACATAGTCTTCTCCCATCCCTGGTTTCCCCAATGTGAGCCTTCAAAGAATCAGTAATTCCAGAGACACCCCAAAAGAAAAGGAATTCCAGACTAAACATACTATGTGGCCCCTTTAGGAGTCACTGTGGATAGAGCTGATTCAAGGCTCTGAGAAGTCCTGCAGCCAAGAATTCTTACTTCTGTTTTAGCAAGCATTTTAACGTGATTGGCCACAGAATTGTTTTTTTTAGTAACATTAGTTGACACCCCATAAGACTCATGCTCCAGAACCCAACTCCACTAATCCTGTTCTAAAGCTTAATGTCAAGCAACTAAGCCAGAGACTTACCTGTTAATGCTCCATGAGCTATTGGAAGATCCAGAGTTATGGATTCCTTCTTAAATTTATATCACCATTTGGAAAAATAAGAATCAATAGAGCGAGGCATCAAGGACTTTCAAACTTCCAGGCCAGCAGAGCACATCAGAATGAATCTCCACTCTGATGTTGACACCCTTCCTTTCTCAAAGCCTGCCTTTCTTTAATGACACTGCAAGGACCACCCTGACCCACCTACTACTTCTCTAGCTGCTCCTTTAGGGGTGTGTGTGTGTGTGTGTGTGTGTGTGTGTGTGTGTGTGTGTGTGTGTAACTGATCCCTAAGCAAACCAACACAAGTGTATGATTGACTCTTTATGGAAAAGTGCAGAGGGACACAAAATAAAAACAGACATCCTCCACCAGGACTCCCCTGGACATGTCCCCCACGTTGGGATATGATGCTCCCAGCGGCCATTGCCATAATTCTAAATCATAAACTTTTACTTTGGTCTTTTCGTTTTCTAGATCATTTCATTGTTGATTGACTCCTGGGGACTTCTGATCCCAGCTCAGGGATGGAGAGGGCAGGAAAGCCGTCTGTGCCTCTCTTACAAAAAGACAAATACTGGAAAATGGTAATGGCCTTTGCTGAATGTGCCAGAGAATGGACGTCACATGAAAATCAAGTAACTTGAAATCTGGGAAAGGAGATGGCTGCAGGGAGAGACAGGACCCAAGCATGGCAGACACTATATAAGCTGGCCAAAATGTTGAGGACTGAGCAGGGCTACCATGTAAGTGCGAACCCTGGGTGCTGCGAATGTACAGAGAATTTCCTTCCTCAAACCCCACCAGGAGCTTACAAGGAAGACCTGTGACCTTCCTGAAAAAGCTTCCCATGGTCTGCCTGGAGGAAGACAATACCGGCCACTCTGAGAGTCTGCTCAGATCCATCTGTCCTACCTCCCTACAGGGAAAAAAAAAAAGGCTTAAACTGTGGAAGCAAGAGCCAAAAAAAAAAAAAAAATTGTCACCAAGGCCACTGATGGAAACCCACTGCCACTCCCAAACAAGTAAAGAGAAAAACATTAAGACACAATCCCCAGCCCAGAGGGTGGGCAGGAACATGTGCTCCGACCAGAATTATTGCTGGGGGCTGAGCAGGAGCCCATGTGCAGCCCACACTCCGGGATCTGCAGCCAGAGGCATGGAGAGGGCAGTCATAGCAACGAAAACCCCAAAGCCAACCCAGTCCCTGACTGAATTCACAGACCTTCACACTAAAGCCCAGAGGAAGCAAAGGCGGGCTCATCTCCAAGCATAAACATGTCTACCTCTGTATCTTCTGTCCTAAACCATGTGCCCACCTTCTAACAGAACCTGTGAGCCACACAAAAAGGCAGGATAAGGTCCACCCCCCCAGAGACAGAGCGGTTGTCAGAACCAGACTCAGATATGACACAGAGGGTGCAACTCCCAGTCAGGGAAATTGAAATAACTATGATTAATGTGTTCAAGGCTCTAATAGAAAAGGTACACGACATGCAAACTCAGATGGGTAATTTCGGCAGACAGCAGGAAATTCTAATTGAAATGCCAGGGAAACCTCTGTCACACAGGTGAAGAGTGCTTTTGATAGCCTCTTCAGTAGACTTGACCCAGCTGAGGAAAGAATCGGTGAACCTGAAAATATATCTATATCTACAGAAGTTATCCAACTGGAAACACAAAGAGGAAAAGAAAAAGGTGGGGGACGGGAAAGACAGAAGAGAGCGTCCAGGAGCCGTAGGAAAACATCAAGCAGTCTAACACACGCATAACTGGAATAGCAGGAGGGCAGAGAGGGCGGGCCATGGGCCAGAAGTATATGGGACACAACAGCTGAGAGATTTTTAATAGTGAAAGACACAAATCACAGATTGAAGAAGCTCTGAGAACACCAAACAGGATAAACTACTCTTCTCCTCCCTCCAAATATCCAAACTTCCGAATACCAACAACAAGAAAATCTTAAAGGCAGCCCCAGTGGGAGAGAAAATGTGGCACAAAGGCAAGAATCACAGCAAGAATCACAGCAACTTCTCATCAAGAGAGTGAGAGGACCAAGGGAGACGCCTTCAAAGTGATGAAGGAAAGCCCTGTCAACTCCAAGGGCTTTGGGAAAAACTTTTCCAAAATGGTGTGCCTTTATGCAATGATTAAGGAATCTCAAACCTTGCTTCAATATTTAATAATATTAATGGAGTGTTGTTAATTTTTCACGTGTGGTACAGCTAATTTCTTAAGATTTAAAAATCACTATCATTAATGATTTGAAACCATTATCTTTTATGGACACATTCTCAAATCTTATGCAGGTGTTAAACGGTTTTTAGGAGGAACTGGCCAGGGTGTTGATGAAGACGGGCCCAGAGCGGGCACTGCTAAGCCAGGGATGATTACTTAAGTGTTCCTTATGTGGCACCCTTCTGATTGTAAACAGCTTTGGAATTTTCAATTATAGAAATGAATTGAGTTCATAAAACAAATGAACGAGGACTTGAGACTTTCTCAAACAAAACCTGGGGGAATTCACTGCTGACAGGCCTAGTCTCCAAGAAGTGTCCGAGGAAATCTCTCAGGTGAGAGGAACAGATCAGTCAGAAACACCCATTTACAGAAACAAAGAGCATTGTTAGAAATGAAACTAAAGAAGGTAAAATAAAATTCTTTTCTTCCTTTAGTTATAATTGATCTAAAATAGGTGTAAGGGGGCGCCTGGGTGGCTCAGTCATTAAGCATCTGCCTCTGGCTCAGGTCATGGTCCCAGGGTCCTGGGATCGAGCCCCGCATCGGGCTCCCTGCTCAGCGGGAAGCCTGCTTCTCCCTCTCCCATTCCCCCTGCTTGTGTTCCCTCTCTCTGTGTGTGTCTCTCTCTGTCAAATAAATAAATAAGATCTTTTTAAAAAATTAAAAAAAATAAAATAGGGGTAAGGAAACTTCTTAAAGGGACAGAGAGTCAATATTTGGGGTTTGGGAACCCCTGGTTTGTGGCGACAGCCCAGCGGCAGTAAATACGGGAGCCTGAAAGCAGGACCGAGGTAAGCAAAGGGCATGGCTGTGGGCCAAGAAGCCCTCGTTGGCAAAAACGGGCTGCGGACCCTTGCTCTAAAAGATAACAGCCTGAGAAAAGACCGTAACAATGTGCTGTGTGTTTACAGAGTATATAAGAGTAGAACACATGACAGGGGCAGAAAAAGCAGGAGGAGGCCACTGGGAATATCTTGTTATCAGATCGTTACATCACGTGGAGAGTCACATCATTCATGTAAGGATGGTGTGTTCGAAGGTAGACTCAAATTCCTTAAAAATGTACATTGTCAGCCCTAGGGAAACCACTAGTATTTTTTAAAGAGAAATAAAGAATAAGCCAACAGAGAAGATAAAATGAAATCATAAACTGCGTTCAATTAATTTCAGAAAAGGCAGAAACAGAAGGGAAAACAAAGTACCAGTGGAATGAATAGAAGAGAGCTAGATGGCAGATTTGGATCCAACCATCTCAATCATCGGTTTTTTACATGTGAATAGTCTAAACAGGGCAGTGAAAAAAAAAAAAAAAACAGAGAATCAGATTGGATCTTTAAAAAAGCAAAAAATCAACTATATTCTGTCTACAAGAGACCAAGTTCCAATATTAAAATATAGATATGTTAAAAGAAAAAGGATGGAGGAACATACCATGCAGTCACTAATCAAAAGGAAGCCGAAGTAGCTGAGTTTACATCAGACAGAGTACATTCAGAATAAGGACTATTATCAGAGATAGAGGAACACAACATAATAACAAAGGGACTGACCCAAACATGTATGCGCCTAACAACACCCTCAAAATACATGAGGGAAAGCTGGTGGAGCTGGAAGGAGAAGCCCACAATTCAGGTGAGAGATAGAGGCTCCCTCTCCCCGTAATTGGTAGAACAGGCAGACGGAAGCTCAGGGAGGATATATGAGGCTGAACAACGCTATCCCCCGATGACCTCTAATTAATATTGACAGAACGCTCTTCCCAAGGGCCTGTGGAACATTCACCAAGACAGACATATTCTGGGCCATAAAACAAACCTTGACAAATTTAAAAGAATAGAAATCGTACGAAATGGTCTAGCAGATCATAAAGGAAGGAAACTAGAAATCAGAGCCAGCAGGTCGACGCTGTACTGCCGCAGAGTGGGTGCCGAGGCCCCGCCGAGAATCCGGACTCAGGGCCCAGGCGTTGAGCGGGCACAGAGCAGGACTGGGTCAGCCGCAGTGCTGGCGGCCTGACGCATAAACCCCATGGATGGCAGACCCGGTATGTTTGGAGGTGACAGCTGTGGAGTTTGTGGATAGGCACAGCAGGAGACACAGGTCCCAGTAAAATCCATCATAAGCCGCGGGTGGTGTGCACACCTGGGACCTCACCCAAGAAGCTTCACAAGAAAGTAGTCTGAACCTCGGGGCCCCGTCATCCTCAGCTCACTCGTATGGCCACAAAGGGAATCCCAGAGGACCATCTGAAGGAGGAGGAAGAGTCCAAAGCTTGGTTCATGGGCGGGTTGGGCTAGCATGTGGGTACAAGCTGCCCTCCAACCTCCTCAGGGTGACCTCAAAAGACAGTGAAGAGGGAAGGCCACCCACCGGGCTGAGCTCTGGGCGGTGCACCTGTTCATCCACACTGTGTGCCAAGGGAATTGCCTTGAGGTCCGAAGGCGCACAGACCACGGACAAGGAGAGGTGATCTAGCCAGTTGGTCAGGAGTCTAAGCGACCAAGACTGGAAAGGATGAGAGAGTCAGGTTCATGTGGGTGGGCAAGTGGGAGAGGACATGAAGCCTGAAGCTTGTGGTGAAGAATGTGTCCGTGATGGCGATGCCTGGCGCATGGCTGATCAGACCAGTAGTTAGCCAGCCTCGGTCACTGCCACCGCTATGCTGACTTGAGGACATCTGAATGAATGCCCACGGAGGCAGAGAAGGAGGCAACCCATGGGCCCAACAGCACAAGCTCCCACTTACCCACGCAGCTGCCCAGCTGCCTGCCCCCACCAGCCAGCAATGTATGGCTCATTCCTCGAAGGGACCAAATGACCACGTGGTGGCAAATTGACCACACTGGGTCCCTTCCAAGATGGAAGGGCCTGCACTTCATTTTCAGTGGAGGAGATTCTGGATATGGGTTGGCCTTCCTACCTACCAGACCTCCGCCAGGGGCACGAAGGGTGCCTGAGTGTTGGGTCCACTGGCTCGGCCCCCTCACACAGTCACATCAGGCCAGGAAGCCCACTTTCCAGCAGGGAGGTGGGGAGCAGGCCCATGGCCACAGGGACCTCTGACCACATCCCTCACTGACCGCCCACCGGAAGCCACAAGCTGACGGAGCAGAGGAGTCACTTGTCGGCGACGCTTCTCCGGGAGATGGGGTGCTGTGTTTGCACTATATGAGAGACCCTGGCGTGGCGGACTTCTGTGCCCGCACCAGGGCTGCCACCGGGCCCGGACGCCAGGGCGTTGCAGTCCAAGGTCACGGTGCCCAGGCCTCTGGGCGCCTTCTGGTGCCAGCAAGTCCAGCGTGGGCCGGCAGAATCCCCTTGAGCAGGCACACGCTCCCTGAGTTGGAAGCAGGAGAAGGTCTCAAAGCCATTGCCATGCAAACCCCAGGCCACTTTCATGCCAGGCAGGAAAGCAGGGGCTTGATTTCTGAGCTGTGTGGTCTGAGCCACCCGTCAGTCATGCCGAGGTCATGCACTCTGATTGGGATAAATTGTTTATGAGCATAAACAGACGTGGGAAGAGCCCTTCCTTCTGCAAGGCAATGCGCAAGGACTTCTTGGCCCCAGAACCTCACCCCGGCCAGACCAGCGGCGTTTCAGGCACAGCGGGGGCCCTGGCGCACGCTCCCAGGACCGAGGCAGCAGGGGATCGCATTTGGGGTCTGAATTCCTACGTGCACCTCTCAGCTCCCAGGAGCTACAGGCCTGCCTGCAGAGTCTCAGATTTCTCATCACTGTAACTGTGATACCTGCTGGGTCCCGTATATGAGCATTGACAAAATACAGTGCCCTCTGCCCTTGGAAGGCCATGCTCCTGTGTCTCAGTCTAGAGAGGCTGAGGGGCTGGGGAGAGGCTGGGTCCCCACCTCGGCTACAGCAGGTGGGTGTGCAGGAGTCCACAGCAGGCTCGGCGAAGGCTCTCCAGTGCCCTCCCCGGGTGCCCCGGGTGCCCCTCTCCATCCCCCACCCCCAGCAAACCCCTGAGCCACCCCCACTCCATGCCGGAATTGTGGCCTTCACAGCTTCATCAAGGGTGAGCGGGAGACAGCCCGCCGCCCCGTGGGGAGCCCCACGTGGTCAGCTCTCCCCCAGGCCACATCATTGATGTCACCTTGCTAACCTGAAATTCGCCATGGTATTTGCACCATAGCAATTGGCAAATGCTACAGATCAGAGTTTTTTCAGCCCAGGTAACTGCTTATTAAAGCCTGACAGGCTTAGGGCTGCTTCCATCTGTGAACCCCCCTGGGAGTGACCCAGAGCAGGAACATCTCTCTCTAGGGTGACCCAGGGCTGTGTGCAGGGAGGAGGCTGGGAGGAGCCCCTCACAGGGCCCCCCGGTGCCCTCCAGGGAAGAAGGGACCACCAAACCACCGACCGCACACACACTCAGGCCCTGACCCTTGCTGCCCTCAGCCTCCTCCACTTGGAAGGCCCTGGTCCCCGACTGGCCCTGGCTATGCTTCAGAGCCCCAGCAGGAGCCACACCTTCACGGAAGCCATCCCTGCCCCCATCAGGGCTCAGTACTGCCCCCAAGCAGGGCAGGGGGCTAAGGCGACTGTCCATCACCCAGGGCCCCTGAGCTCCGGACCTGGCACATGCCGGCCGGTGTATGAGGCAGAAAGGGGAAGCCACTGTACTGGTCCACGGCTCCTCGGGGCTCTGTCCCTCCGGAGGCTGCACAGACCTGAGACATGAAGGCCAGGGTCATTCCCAGGACCCTCCCTGCCAGCCCTACCAGCCTGGCAAGCCCCCCAGAGGGGGCCTGGGCCATGGAGACAGGCCCTGGGGACTCACAGTGTGCAGAACTCCTCACTGAGAGAGGTCACTACACAGAAGTTTGGAAAGTCAGACCTACTATTTGGGGCAAAACTGTGGTTACCTATGAATAGAGCTTCAATAACCTAGAGCAAGTGTCTTAAATTTTTTGCGCTTGGTTTATGTTCTCCAGAGTCTTTGGGGATTGTCTTGAGAATCAAATGAAATAAGCCCCCGGGAGGGGCTTCTGCCCCAAGCCCCTGCCCCCCGACGTGGGAACAGAGCTCCCGCCGGTTCCCGGGGATCCAGAACCCAGGCTTTGAAGTCACGACTGGTGTTTGCTCTTGAACTCACTTACTTACATGTTTGTTCTCACTGGCTTTGAGTTCTGATTGAAATGCCCTTTTTGACAATGCCAAGGCATCTCAGCTGTGCGGGGAGTATAATGCACAGAAGGGTTTTGTCCTCGCTTGGACCAGAGAGAGACGAGCAAGGCTGATGATGTGGGGGCAGCTGAGGTCAAAACGGGGCTGTCACCTCAACAAGAGTGAGCGAAACTCAGCGTGGGGGTTCTGGACCCTTGTCAGAGCATCTGTGCAGCTGGGGCGGGGTCCTGGGAAGGGGCTGCCACCAGCACCACACCGAGGCTTATTCTTGGATTTTCACTCCCCAGGGGGAAGGGCCAAGGAGCAGATCCCAGGGGGGTAAAGTGGGAAGTGAGTGAGGGCAGGGGACAGTCGTACTTACCCAGCACCTGCTGCATCCCAGGGTCCACTCGTGCCTGGCCCCAGGAGCCCGTGCCCTCCCTCTGCAGGTGCGGCGCTGGGCTCAGGGAGGCTGAGTCCTCTGAGCAGAATCGCACAGCGAAGGGGTAGGGTGTGGATTTGCTTCTGGGGCGTCTGACCCGCACTCCATCCAAAATACCACATTGACAGCGGGGGAAACGTCCAGAGAGGGGTCGGGAATAGAGGGGGAGACCGAGCCACCAAAGGTCAGCTCCCCTCTGAAGAGAGGGAGAGAACTGGGCAGCCTTCCCAGAGGGGGAGCCATAAGCGGGACCTCATCCCTGCTCTTCTGCGGAGGGACGCCACTCCCAGCATGCAACCCTCAGCCTCCCCAGATCCTCCTATCGTGGGCCGCACACCCCCATCTCAGCCCTGCTCACCCTTGATGCTGTTACCCCTCCTGACTCAGGGCCTTTGCACCTGCTGTGGCCTCCACTCTATGAGCTTCCTGGGGCCTCCTAAGCACCTCTGACTCTTGGTCCAGCTACCCTCCAGACCCCTCCTAAACCAGGATGCCTGCTTGTTCCCCTGAGAACGCCTAGCACCACAGTCCCCTGACTCGGCGGTGGACTAGCTGGACGGGAAGATGGACAGGTAGACACGCAGCCTCACCGGGAGCAGCTTGGGGTCCCAGCACACAGCTGTGTGCCCTTGGGCTACTGGCTGAGCCCCTCTGTGCTTGTCCCCTGGTGTGTGGGATGGATGACAAGTGCACCAGTGAGTTCGTGTGTGTGAAGTGCTCTGGGGCCCTGTGGGGGCCGTGGCCCCGCCCTCCGTGGTTCCCTCCACCGTTGGCCTCAAGCCCTGGAGGGCAGGGTCTGGGTGGCCTCACCACCGTCCTTGGAGCCCGTGCATGGTGCGTGCCATGAAGGAAGCAAGGATGCACGTGAATAATGAACATGGGCCTGGGGGCGATGGGGCAGAGGCGGGGTGGCCGGCGGAGGCGGCCAGCGCCCAGCCCCCTCCATCCCCCACCCCCGCCCCAGCACCTGGCCAGCATCCAACACCAATAGCACATCCTGGCAAAGCCCATTGAAATTCCTCTTGCAATGTGGAGCTGCAGTGTGAAATAGTTTATTAACATCTAATTAGCCAAATGGATAGTCTCACATAAGATTAACTCTTTCCAGTGACCACAGCGCGTGCGCCTCTGAACGAGGCAGGCGAGCTGGGCCTCTGACCTAGTTTGAGCGTCTGTCCTGCCTGAACCTGGCGGGCCACCGAGTTGGCAGAGGCTCCTGAGACACACTGTCATTTTCTCTGAGATGGTGTCCATGTGATCAGAGGGCGCGGGCATTCCAACTGACCTTGCCGGGCAGAGTCTTCCCTCCTGCCCCGGATTCGCAGAGAGGACAGTCCCCACACCAGGCTGAGAGGGCCTCTTTTGTTTTTTCCTCCAGTTATCTGCACAGCGCAGGTGCATGCTGATTGAAGGGCCTGGGGCCGAGGAAACGCTGGTGTTCAAGACACGGGCTCTGCTTTCTAGAAGCTCCTGATCTGATGGAGGGGAGAGGCAAGTAAACAAATAATTAGGATACAGGAAAAATTGAAGAGGAGCCATCTGAGCACGGGGGTGAGAGTTTAGTCCCGTCCAAGGGCATCAGAGAATGCTTCGCGGCAGGTTGTTATGCATTAGCAGGGTTTTGAAGGATGGATAGCAGTTTTCCAGTTGGGACATGCAGACACTCGAAACACTGGAACAGCAGTGCCAAGACTCAGGAGGAGACTCCCCGTGTTCTGCATATTTGTGCGAGAATGACAGGCAACGTGGCACTGCTAGTGTCCGGGGTTCTGCAGGGTTGGGGGCAGTTAGGCAACAAGCTGGAGGTATGAAGGGCCAGACTCTGGAGTGCCTCACGCACCACGCAAAGGAGCTCAGCCTCGATTCTGTGGGGCTGGAGAGCGGCTGAGGACTTGGGGCAGGGCCAGATGGGAAGTGGTCCCAGCGGGATGAGCAGGAAGGCAGGACGCCCCACCAGGAGGCAGCTCAGACAGTCCTGCCCCAGCAGGGTCAGCCGGGCTGCTGCCCCTGGCAGGAGGCAAGAGGGGCAGATCAGGGGCTCCCGAGGCGGAGGAGGCAGGCAGCGGCAGAGAGGGCACGCGAGAGGGGAGGGAGCTCTCCTTGCGGCCCCCCACTCAGGGAAGCAAAGTGGGAACAGCAACGGTCCCTGCTCTGAGCACAGTGCTCTCGTGCACTCCCTCCTTCAACCCTCACAGGCTGCCATGAGGCAGGTTCCATCGGGAGCATCTGCAGAGGGTAGAGTCTCAGCCCCTAGCCCCGGACCCCTACCCAGCCTGGTTCCTCCTCTGTGCGGCCCTTCCTCCTCACTGCTTAGACTCTGCTCAGGGCCGCCTCCTCCAGGCAGCCCCCCTACCTGTTCAGGCGCCTCCCTGTAACTCCCTTGAGGGGCAGGAGCGTGCTTCTGCATCCCTGGACCACAGCACACAACAGACCGGACTCAGATCTGCACACGTCTGGCGTTTGTAGAGAGCGTGGCAGAGTGAAAGAATGAGCCAGTCAGGACAAAGCCCACGGTTCCTGGCCTCCAGAGAGGACCATCCGCCACCAACCAAAGGGCTGCCCAGCTCTGTCCTGAGCACCCCAGACAGCTGAGCGACGCCGGCAGGCAGGCCAGCAGTCCTGTGCCTCCATGCCCCAGCACGGCCCCGTCCCCTCCTGCGCACCTCCCTCTGCCCCGCAGCTGGGCACAGAGACCCCTGTGAGCCCCCATCCTCAGCGAGGGTCCAGGCAGGGCCTTCCTTCCCTGGCTTTACTTTGCTTTGGCTCCGGTGTGTCCCCTCCCATACATGGGCCATCATCCATTGGGCTTAAGGTGGATTTTGTTGTTGTTGTTGTTCGATTATGTTTTGGCAAAACGTACGTTGTGATTTGCCTCTGTGTTTTTAATTTGGGTGAAGAGCCTCATTTGGTGGCTCATCCTTTTCTCTCTGCACTGAACCCCTGGAGCTCCTCCAGTGCTTTCTGCCCACCTGCTGCCCAGCAGGCCACCGCGACTGCCCCCAGGACCTCCCTGTGATGGGCACCCAGCGGACCTCCAAGCCCCACACCGCACAGAATGCTCAACACTCGTGCACCCAGAGGGCAGATGACTGACCCCCCCAGGCCACAGCCCGCCTGCCAGCCAGGCCCTGTTCTCCCCCCACAGCTGACACTCCAGGGCAAGCCCTTGTCTACACAGGACTTTAATTTAAAACCCTCCCTTCAGGCTTGCAGAAGGCTGGCAGTGCCCAGGTCGGGGCTTGGTAGGCTGTAGCTCCAGGGCCCTTGCCAGAGAAATGGTTTTACTCCAAACCATAACCAAAGTGAGGAGCACCAGGCAGAGCATCTCCAGGCCCCTGGAGAGCTTGTATGTGCAAGGTGGGTAAGCATGTGTGGGTAACACGTGTGTGTGCATGCGCGTGCATACAAGTATGGACCATCGCATGGGCTAGAAATGCATAGGGTGCCTTTTCCCACCTGGGAACCCACCCACCCATCACCCGTATGGCCTGAGTCATCCACCCCTGAAGCCTTGCAAGACTCAGGGAGCATAGAGCCCTGAGCCCACAGGCGGGGCCGCTTCCTGCCTGCGTGTCCGTGAGCAGATCCCTCACCCAGCCTGGACCCTGGTCCCCATCTCAGCCTCCACCCCAGCAGAGCAGGGTCAAAAATGGAAACTACCCAAAAGCCCGTCCACAGACGGACGGACAAACTGCAGCATGTTAGAAAACAGAACCCTGCAGAGCCTAAACCCTGGGGCACGTGAGGCTACGGGAGGGTCCCGAGGTCACACACACACTGCAGCTCCCACGGTGCACACGGGTCCACCTTACAGTGGGGACGGCAGGTCAGTGCCGCTGAGGGCTGGCTGGGGAGAGAGTGACCCCAGCCCCAGTGGGCTTTGGGGTGACGGGATGTGCTATATCTTCATTGTGCTGGTGGTTACGTTATATATTTGTCAAAACTCATCAAACTGCCGCTTGAAATGGTGCCTTTTATGGTCTGTAAATTATACCTCGGTAAACTTGACTTCCCAAGCAGGAGACCCAGGATTGGTGGAAGGGGCTGTGGCTGACCCATCCCTCTGGCCGAGAAGACGCCACGATGCTTCAAGGTCACACGTCCAAGTTAAGCCTCCAGAGCCTCCGCCGACGCCTGAGATCCTCCTGGGGCGACCGTGCTCCGTCCCCGCCGGGCCTGGGGCTCCCAGGGGACTCGACCTGGTGCCAGGCGTCTGTGCTCCGAGGGATGCGCTCCCACAGGACGGATAAGATGCAGCAGAGGCTGGTACCGCTCTGAAACTGGCGAGCGCCATGACACACACGCTTCACGGCCACACAGACATCTGGGGGTGGGGGAGGCAGACAGACAGACAGACAGAGAAGGGGGAAGGACAGAGGGAAGGAGAGACAGAAGGCACTGCTGCAGGGGGAGTAGGGAGGTGGGAGGAGGAAAGGAGAAGCAGAGCAAGACGGGAATGTTCACCATGGTGCTGTCCCCAAGCCAAGATGAGGAGCCTGAGTGTGCACGGACGCACGGACGGACGGAGGGATGCGCGAGGAAGACGGGGCGTGCACACACACAAAGGAGCATTGTTCATCCTTAAAAAGGAAGAAAAGCCTGCCATTTGTGACAGCGCGGATGGGCCCGCAGGACATTATGTAAAGCGGAGTGAGTCAGACACACACGCAGATCTCGCTTCCCTGGGGGCCAACACAGACGAGCCCCAGCAGCAGGGCCGGCCGCGGGCAAGGGGCCAGAGTGACCGGGAGGCGCTGGTTGGGTAAGGGCACAGATTCTGTGCCCTGGCGTGCCACCTGGGGACCACAGCCAACGGGACTGAGCAGGATGCTGCGACACAGGGACGAGGCAGAGCCTAAGTGTTCTTGCCACAGACACGGCGGAAGGGAAGAGACGGGTCCCTCCGCGGGGGGACAGACGTGTCCATCAGCAGGATCATGGGATTATCTCACAATATATGCATGTACCAAACCTCCGCGTTGTACACCTTATATGTAATGTTTGTATTTGACAGTTATGCCCCAGTAAAGCTGGGCAGGAGGGGAGCGGGGAGCCAGGACAGGGTGTGCAGGCAGGGAGGACTAGCCGGGAGGAAAGCACCAGCTGAGGGCAGGGGGGCTCCTCGGGAGGGCAGGTGAGGAGGAGGGCCCCTCCCGGCACAAACTCTGCCCCGTAAGCAGTGCAGTTAATGAGGCACTAATTGGTTCTTTAGTGATATTTACAGTCTTCAAGGATCTATGTAATGACACGGTGCAGGGCTCTTTACTTTTTTAATAATTAAGTGACACTTAATGATTCAGGAATAACCGGAAGCCTTTCCCTGAGACGTGTGACTTGATGGCCCTCTAGCCATCAGCATCCCCCCAGCTTGGGGGCCCGGGCAGGGGGACACCCGGCTGTGTTGTGGGGCATATCTGTGAGGCCACAGGATGTCGGAGAAGAAATCAACCTGCAAGATCCACCCACCCCACACACCACAGGTGAAGTCAGAAATGCCCCAAGATGCAGGGCCTGTTCAGGAGGCTCCAGAATCAGATCCCGGCCCCGGCTGTCCCGAGCAGCGCCAGAGCTGTGACCCACGTCAGACTCGCTCGTTCTGGGTGCTCTCACGCCTGCGCCCATCGTCCCCAGCGGATACCGGGGCACGGGGAGAAGATGTGACTTTGCCCAGAGTGCCAAGGCCTGGAAGGGCGGTGCCGGGCCCCACAGCCCCCTGACCACTGCACGGGGACGCTGCAGACGGCCAGCAGAGGAGGCCCCAGTGTCTGGCAAAGCCAGGGGGCCCAGCTGCAGGCATCATCCTGGTGAATTTTTAATATTTTAGTTGTTACTAATAGTTAAAATGCACTTGTGAGAAAATTCAGAAGATACAAAAGCCCACAGTGAAAACGGAGCATCCCATTCCCCTGCCACAGCCTGGGCTCCAGGACCCACGTCCCGAACGCCATCCCCTCCACTACCTGTCGAGTGGACTGAGCCCCTCCCTGCGTCTCCAGAAGGCAAACTCTAAAGACCAACTCATGTGGACAGAAATCTGCCTGGAGCTGACGTGAGGCTGCTGGTGGGCTTTCTGAGAGCTCAGAGCTCACAGTCCCGTGTCCGCAGGAACTGGGTGTGTTCTTGATCCCACAGCCATGTGAACACAGAGCCGGCAGCCTATCCCCTCTCTCAAAGCTTGAAAATGCCGAATGCAGGCTGACTGGCCAGGGGCCAGGGGCGGGGCGTTGGAGGCGACACACAGCTCAGCCTCCCCGTGCCCCCGGGTCTGGGGTTCCCACCAGCTCCTGGGCTCCCAGGGCAGGGCAGCTCGGGGCTGGCCGGGGTGGGCTCGAGCTCGGGCTCTGCCACGCGCCAGACGTGTGACCTCGGGCAGGTCACTTTACAGCCCCGCGGGGTTGTAGCTGGAGCCTCTGTAGAAGGTCGCTGCCGGATTGAACACGATGGTGAACAGGGTGCCTGGCCGCGTGCCCAGCCCCGCGAGGAGTCTCTGGAAGATTTCGAGAGCAGGGCGGGGGAAGTGCTTATCTGAGTCCGTCGTCCCTTCGGTCATCATCGACCAGAGGGGAGGACAAGGGGCCTGGCCCCCACGGAGGAGGAGGAGCCACCTCGCTGCCCAGCGCAGGGGGGAGGAGAGTGAGGGGCGTGCGGGAATGCCGGCGGGCCGCGGGGGGCCAGGCACAGCGCCGACCTGAGGAGACACGCAGAGCCAGGGGGTCCCAGCCACGTGGGCCCTCTGGCGCCCGGCGGTCTTTCTGCCTCACCCAGAACAGGATGCGCACTCCGAGCACACGGCTTAAAAAGGAGGTTGACAAGTCACAGCATGTCCAGACAGCCACCTGCCGGGGTTCCGGGTGAGCAGGCATCTCCGGGGACACGCATGCTGCCCCATGCTTCCCAGACCTGTGGGGAGGGGACACTTGCTGGGCTCCGCGCCTGGGAACCGGCAGGGAGCTCCCACAGGCGGGACTTCTGAGCAGACCTGAGCAGCAGCTCCGTTGTGGCCGCTCTGCTTCCGTGAGAATTCAGGGCACACTTGCTCTTTGGAACGCGTCCCACCAAGTCCAAACGCACTTTCAACTGTCCCCCCAACTGTGGGGCAACCTTTGGCACAAAGGGCAGACAGGACTCGCACGTGGAGCCACCGCCCACCGCGGGATGTTGACCCCGTCTCCTGGATGAGGCGGCCGAGGCTGGTGACACCGGCAGCACCTGCCCTAGATCACCTGGCCTGGGTGACAGGGTCGGGATTCGAACCCGTGTCAGCACCCCCTCCAAGAAACATCCCCCAGCTCTGAAAGGAGCGCCCGGTGTCTGTAATCCAGGGGCAGTGGCCCCACAGCCCGGCGGGGCTCCCATCAAAGTCAGAGACAAAACAGGCACGTGACTCACTGCAGAGCAGACCGCGGGCTGTGGGACCCCAGCCTCTCACCGGCACGGGCCACACTCATGCCCCACTGCCCACCCCCCGAAGACGCTGGCGTGCAGCCCGTGCTGCCCGAGAGCTAGCAGGTGACGAGGGAGGCAGCAAGGCCCGACACCTGCTGCTTGGTGAGTCCCCCCGCCCTGCGGCCGGGCGCAGGGGGGCCCGGCCGGGGGGGGCTAGTGGCCTTCGCCTGAGGTGGGAAGGAAGCTTCTTCCTGGAGTGGTGGAGGCCCTTCCTGGGGCCAGTGGGCTGGGAGAGCTCCCATCTCTGACTCCTGCTCGGCTGCTCTTTGCCCTGGGCCGGCACCGTGTGGCGCCACCTCATCTGGGTGAAGCGCATCTACCAGCAGCGTCGCCTCGGCCGCCAACACTCACCTGCCATCTCCACCTTCCAAAGCCTTTCCAGGAGGTCGAGTGGACACCCTGGTAGCGCGTCCATGGAGCTGAGGGCACGGCACACGGACAAGCTTCTACTCCAGAGCCAGCGCCCGTGGCCCCTGGGGTTCGGTGGCGGCTCTGGCAGACCAGTGGGCTGGGTCCGTGCAGCCCCAGCACCGCCGGCCACCAGAAGCCAGATCCTCCCAGGGTCACCCCCGGCCAGGGGCCCGGCAGCCCGGCGGACGCTTCCTGCGGGAAAACCCTGGGTATAGAAAGAAGACTTCAATGAGACAGTGTGTTCCTTGAGGTCTGCCTGACACTGCCCCACCCGCTGAACCCGTGCAGCGTTCCCGGGAAGCAGGGGCTACCCATGGCCCCATTGTGCAGATGGAGACCCTGAGGACGCCGCAGGCCCAGTCAGGTCTCCATGAGCCCCAAGCAGCAGCGCCAGGCTCTGAGCGCTGAGCGTCGGCACACGGCCCCCACGCCGGACAACTGAGCAAGCGTCTGTTCCAGGAGTATGTGCCGGGGCCTTTAAACAGGAACCCCAGAAATCCGTGGACATTTCCCAAGTGCTTGGTGCTCTCCAAGCCCCCTCACCTCCAGTGACACCGAGATGCCCTCTCCCGCCCCCTGCCCCCCTCCATCTCCCACACCCTCCCCTTTCTGGTTGTGCCCTATGAACACCCAGCGGTAGACGGGCAGGCCTTGGGCAGGCCTTGGTCCCCTCCCTGTCCCCAGGGGCTAGCTCGGGCCCCAGTGCAGGGCCAGTGTCCGGTGGCCCCTGGGTGGATGAGTTCTGGGTTCTGGAGTCAAGAGCATCCGAGTGCCCACCCTGACAGACGCTGAGCAGTGCTAGGGGCTGATGCAGGGGACACAAAGCCCAGCTGTAAGTGGGCTCAGCCCCGGGCAGTGCTGGCCAGCCCCTCTGTGTGCCTCAGTGACCGCTGCTGAGGGAGACCAAGGGGGTCTCACGCTTAGACACCCTGGTGGCCCAGAAGCCATGAACAGCGCCAAACCAGAACTGACCCAGACGCAGTTTGCCCGGGCGCAGGCTTTCCTGGGTGCCTGTCACCAGGCAGGATCTCAGCTGCAGGAACAGCTGCTCCCTCCCCGGCAGCTGGTGGTGTGGACAGAAAAGAAGCAGAGCCAAGGCTGCCATCCGCCCGCGTTCTGGGAGAACGCTGCAGTTCCCGTAAATGTCCTTGTCTGGACAACAAACAAGCCGGAGGAAGATCCTAAACCTTTCTCCTGGAGCTGCCACCGTCCCTGGGGAGGGAGCAGAGCAGAAGTCGAGCCAGGGAGTCTGCACCTGACTCTCTGCACACAGGGAGCGCTCCATAGGTGCACGGTGAATGAATGAGTGAATACAGAACACTCCCTCAAGTGTGAGAAGGAAGCACAGCCATGCTCCTCAGGCCATTGGCCTGCCTTAAACCCAGGAGCATCTCCACCACGCGTGCTGAACAGAATAAAGCACCATGGGGAGAAGAGAAATCCAGCGCATCCAGCCCTGAGCACCGACCCTGGCCGGCCCCGGGAAGGGAGCTGCTCTGTGCTCTGCGGGGTCCACAGCCTGTCCCCTGGTGACCAGGCCTTGTGTCCAAGCAGCACAGAGCCAGGTCTGCCTCTAGGAAAAAGTGTTGGTCCAGGATGAGCCCAGAGCCTCCCCACTCTCCTCCCAGACTTGGGCCAAGGAACAGCACAGGACCACAGATGATGGAGTGATCACCTGGGAATAGGGCCTTCCAGCACAGAACACCACACTGGAAAGCCACGGTCCTCCGTGAATCAAACGCTGGGGTCCTCCCCCTGCTGCCCTGCACATAGGTGTGACCCCCACCTCCCCACAGTGGGAGGCCCGGAGCACACTGAAGGGCACAGAGACCCAAGTCCCCAGTCCTGCCCGGCCCTGGTCCCAAGGCGATGCGTGTGCCGCATACTGACCTTGGCTCCCAGTGCACAACCCACGGTGGCCACAGCGAGATCGGCCCCTTTCAAGCTCCTACGGCCCATCATCAGGACACCATGCGACACTGCAGCAAGGAGACCACCCATGTCAGGACACAGGTCCTTCAAAGGACTCAGGTCCCATCAGGGACGTGGCCGGTGCATAGGCTGGGGAGTTTCCAGAATCTGCAAAAGACCAAGAAGTGGTTTTGGGGAACCCACCATCCTTTCTGATGAAGGCCTCGTGTCTCTAAGAAGGGTAGGTGACCTGATGAGGACACAGCCTGGCCGGCGGCAGAGCCAGGACCTGGCCCAAGTGCCCTGCTCTGAGGACCAGGGGCTAACACCCCAAGGAGATACTGTCTGAGCAGGAAGTGAGAACACGCCTGGAGCGCGGCAGGACCCAGCCCCTCACCTGTGCCTCTATCAGGCGGCATCAGGTCCCCCTCCTAGGCCGGGCCTGTCATGAATCTCGTATTGATCCACTCCCTCACTCACTCACAGACACATCCTCTGGGCCAGTATCTGTGTTCTGTGACAGAGGACAGGGTTGGCTGCAATTAATCCCACAGATGGGATAAGAAACATGTCCCTGGGGCATGAGATCTAAGCGTTGCAGGATGGTATTGATTTCCCCGCCAGAGGCCAGGAAGCCAAGTTCACCTCGTCCTCCCTGCACAAGCGGTCTGTGACCCTCCAGCAACTGGCCAGGAGGGCGGAGCTGCAGGGGGGGCCTCCGCGTCCCTTGTCCGCGTGCCTTGCCCTCACTGGCAGAGCCACAGGACTGCCTCCTGGGGAGCAGCCAAGAAGCCAAGGAGCCTGTGTCCGAGCTGGGCGGCAGGGGAGGGACAGCACCTGCAGGCATCACGGCCGAGCTCCAGGTCCGAGCTCCAGGCTGCGCCACGAGAACGAGGCCCCCAGTCAGAGGGGCAAGCTCCGTGCTTTGAGTCAACAGTCAACAGATTTTGCAAAGTGCTTTCCCAGGCTGTGTGAGACATGGGGACCCCACGCTGTCGGGAAGCCCGGGCTCTGCGGCTTGACCTTGGATAGGTCAGAGCCCCTGGATGTCCGCTTCCTCCCCTGGACCCTGAGGATAAACCCGTGGCCCTGTGTGGGTCACTGGGGTGCTGTGAAGATTGTGAATTAGGAGACACGGGGCAGATGAGAAGGGCGGTATCGTGAGACGGAGCAAGGCTTTCCGCAAAGCCCCAGGCACCGAAATTCGGGTTCTCCACCACATACAGAGGAACCCATGACCTAACAAACACACGGGCTGGTCACATTTTTTCCCACTGAATTGTAGAAATCCAACCAAGCTCTGCAAATGTGGTCCAACACCTTGTGCAGCCACCTCATTTTATAAACACGAGCACCCTGGGGCCCACATTTGGCCCAGGCTTGGTATGTACATTCTCAGATTCTTCTAGTTCCCAAAGCAACTGTGTGTCACAGCCTTGCGGGTCCTCAGATGACAGGTGGAGAAGGCCAGGAACCTGCAGATCCCAGGTGACAGGTGGAGAAGGCCAGGAACCTGCAGATCCCAGGTGACAGGTGGAGAAGGCCAGGAACCTGCAGATCCCAGGTGACAGGTGGAGAAGTTCACAGTCCTGCTCATAATCTGATCTACACGAGGCCAAGTGTGGTGCAGAGCCTCATCCCTCATACACGTAAGACCTTTGCTCGTTTACAAAATCATCCTGGACCAGATAATCTCTTGTGCCCCATATTTCTGAGATTCTACTACCCTAAGGAAAAGAGGTCCGACTTTTTTCTCCTGCTCGGTGCACCCAAGCTTACTAAACCAGTTGGTTTGGTTAAGTTCAGCATGTTTCCTTTCAGTAAGCACCTTTTTCCTGGGAAAAAACTGTCTGGGTTGTGTGACCTTGGGCAGGTTCTGTAACTTCTCTGTGCCCACATGTGAGCTGGGGGTGCAGTCTGCGTGGTCCCTGAGTGTGGTTGGGAGGGTAAGTCGGAGAGTTTGCAGCTACAAGGCCCCACAACGCTGCCCTCTGGCCCCACTGTGACCAGCAGGTCTAGGGTATAGAAGCTACGCGAGCCGTCGCTCGCTCAGTAACTGTCCCAAAGGTCAGGGCTCCGTGCTGGGTGATGGAGGCTAGGAGGTGAACCAGACATCGATCCTATAAAAGATGAACACTCGGGAAATCAGGAAACAAAATAAACATGAAAAATTCCAGACCCGTGCATGCACTACGGACAGCGAGACACTGCGGGCACTTGGGGGAGGGATCGACGTTGGCTCGAATTACTGGGGACGGCGTCCAGCGGTTTATTGAACATGAGTTTGGGCCAAAAAGGGAGCATTTGGATACTTGAGGCTGGCTCTTGCAGCTCTGCCCGGTGTTGATGTGTTTGCTGATGCCCACCGTCGGCCGCGCGCTGCAGCCTCCAGAGGACCACAGACCCCGCTGGACGAGGGCGGGGCCTCTGGTCACCACACACGCAGGGACTGGAGGTTTAGAGACAGAACTAGATCGTGGAAAACACTTGGGTTGCTTTCTGCTTTTGCTCTTCTCCGCGCCCCTCCCTGGGGCCGGGCAGCGAACTGAGTCCAAGGCCCGGGGGAGGTCGGAGTCATCCTTCCCCACTTAGGAGTTGACGGGCACTGCAGGGCCCGGGACACTGTAAGGGCCTGCGCAGGGGGCCGAGAAAGCAGACCAGGGTGTTTGGCCCGATGACCTTGTGCTCCCGTGACGCGCAGCTAGTGACCAACGGGAGCACGGCCAGGAGGTGCTTCTCGGCCGGAGGTCGCACGGCTGGCTGCCCCACAACATCCAGGGGACAGCCGCCCGCCCTGTTCAGGGCCCACCGTGGCTCTAGACCAGAGAAAAGTTACAACAGGGAGACTCGGGGCCAGGAGACTAGGCTGTGGACGGTTTCACCCCCAGCCCCCGCCAAGAGCTCAGTGGCAGTCTTTTGTGGAGGGGCTGACCTTGGCCCCAGCTTTCTACACCCCTCCTGCCCTTGATGGTGCAGGAAGCCCAGTGGTTCTGATGGGGCCTACCCGAAGCCTGTCAGAGCCCAAGACCTCGTGACCGGGAGGCCATGGCTCAGGCCCACATCCTGGAGGGACATCCGTGCTCTCCGGGGACAGGTCTTCTGGGGTCTCTGGAGGGACTGGTGAGGGGCTTCTGGTTCTGGGATGCCCTGGGCAAGCCCGTGCAGGTGGGGCCTGAAGTCTCGCTGAAGCCATGACGTTGGTCCCCCTTCAGGTCCAGCCCCCACTGGAGCCCAGCCAGAGCCCGGGTAGGACCTGGAAGGACGCCAAGCCCGCCATCCAGGTACCTGCCGCATGTGTGGCTCAGCAGGAGTGGGCCTGGGAACATCTGGCTGAATCTCCGCAATTCTCGCCTTCAACCAGTAGGCTAAGTGCCTCTCCACTCCTTCCAGAGTCAATAAAACCACATCAGGCAGCCACTCCCTCATCCCAGGCATAGGCTGGTTGTCTCTGGAGCAGGGATTCCACTGCCTTGACGTGGTCCCTCAGGCTTCCGTGGAGAGGTGCCGACTTCCCCTCAGACCACAGGATGCCTGGAGGGCAGGGACCCTGTGTCTCCCATGCTTGTGAAGCCTGTGGTTTCCCTGGAGACCAGGGGCTCCCGGAGGAAAGAGCCTGGCCTTCTTTGCCTTTGTCGTCCCACCGGGAGACCACGTGGAATTGAGAGCATGTCTCCCACATCTGACCGGCAGATCAGGTGCTGTGTCCCCTCCATCTGACCAGCTTAGCAGGAGCCATCTGCCCCATCAGACTGAACGATGCTCTGAGGCTGGGGGCTGTGTCTGCCCCCATAGCGTGTCCCTGCTCCCCCCGCGTGGAGGGCGGCCAGTAGACGGACAGGGGCCGGCAGACAGACGGGGCCCCGGATCCCTCCGTTGGCCGGCAGGGCTCGAGACAGCTGATGTCGGAGGACTTATCTGAACAAATGAGTAACCCTCACAGCTGAGCAAACAGGAGGGGACAGTGATGTTTCTCTTTTAAAGAAGAAAACATCGCTCACGAGACGAGCCAGGAAATAGTGTCATTTATCTCAGCCTCGGAGCAACAGCGGTAAGCCCATTTCTCACCAGCGGTGCTCTCAGAAGAAACAAAACCAGGAGGAGACGGACGGCTGCTGGTCTCGCAGGAGGCTGTTCGGGCCCCTAAGGGGCCGCCCCCCTCGCCCTGGGGCTGTCACTGGACCCCCTCACCCTCGTGGGCAGTGCTCTGGAAAACGATCCCCCCAACTGAAGGAGTGACCTTGAGTCCATAACTTCACCTCTTGGGAATCACAGAGCAGGACCGGTCAGAGGCCGGCGGTCTCATCACACTGTGTGCGCACCTCCCGATGCTGCAGAACTAACCCTGCCCAGGGTTGCGGCCTCAGGGCCTCCGCCGTACGCTCTGTGCTGTCCCCACAGCGTGACATGCGCGAGTCACTTGGCACTTCCCAGAGCTCTTCACACCGTCCCTCAGAGCACCAGGGCCCAGGGACCGCAAGTGACACGTGGAGGTCACTCAGCCTGGGAGGGTGTGGACACCAGGGTCCCCGCGCCCCAACATCATCAGTCCCCCAGAAGTTCCTCATCGCCCCATGGTCCCCGGGAGCTTTGGCCTCCCCCAGATTTGGAGGGAGAGCCGGATGGGTGTGTCCCCACCTCCTCACCTCATCCCCTCATCAGGATAAAGATATTACAGTGTCGATTCCTGTGACGCCGCAGATTCCTGGCCCGTTCAACACTGCCGGGGGCTGGGAGGGATGCAATTACCGGAGTCATCGGTTGTCCTCAGCCCACCGCTTCAGGCAAGAGCACACACCACCGATGCCAGGACCCCTCCCAGGAGCCGCAGGAAGAAGGGTGGGGGCTCCCAGCTTCGTGTCACGTGCTTCCCAGACACGCTCCGTGGGACCCCAACCGCAGCGCTGCAGCGCCCGGTGGAAGGTGGGGAGGCCCGGGTGGGCTCGCAAAGACGTAGAGCCCCTCCCTTCAGGAGGCAGGCCCGAGGCAAAGCTGGGTTCAGACCGCGTGCCCGACACCGGCCCGGGGCAGGGCGGGCCCGTCTGGGCCACAGCGGACGGCCTGCTCCGGCGACAGGAGATGTGAGGACAGAGACAGCCTCAGGCCCAGCAGAGCGCCTGCCCGTCCCCGCTGCCCATGGCCGGCTCGCCCCGCACCCACACGACCACCCGACGCTCATGTGAGGGGCTCAGAGCTCAGCACCCAGGGAGGGACAGTGGGCGGGCGGAGGGGAGGGCCTACCGGGGCCGGCCCTGACCCGTCTCCCCCGCAGTCCCTCCGGTTGCGGCCACGCTGGCCTTCCCTCTGACCCGTGAGCCCTCCTCGCTCCTTCTGCCTTGCCCCTGCCCACCTCCCTCCTGCCCACCTCCAGGCCGCTGTGTGCGTGATTCCGTCTGCTGGAGCACTGCTCCCCCGCCCCAGGTGCCAGATCCTCTGTCCTCAGACCCTGCCAAAGCAGTGTCCCCCAAGGCCCTTCCCAACCACCTGGGTCCTCAGCTCCCCCGGCACCTACGGTGGGCTTCAGCGAGGTGACTTGTCGGGAGTGACTCCTAACGGTCCGTCTCCCTCGCACTAACCTCCATGGGGCAGGTTCCACTCTCCCTTGCCACGGCTTTCGCCCAGCACCTGTCCCTATGTCTCACATAGTGCCGTGGACCCACAGGGACCCAGGGAACAGACAGACCCACGCGTGTGCCATGGCTCCACCCCGCTGGGAAGTTAATTGTCACATAAGGCACGGAGGCAAGCTTAGCAGGCAGCCCCTGCAGGGACGTGGGACAACCCCCAGGAGCCTCCCATCTTGCGGCTCTGCCATCTACTTGTCCATGACTGCACCCGGCCGGAGGAGGGCACCGCCTGACCCCACAGGATGCACATGCCCCCTCTCTCACTCCACTGCCCGGAACACAGTCCCCTGGCCACCCCTGACAGCAAGGCAGGCTGGCGGATGCAGACTAGTCACATGCCTAGAAGGAGAGGGAACAGGTTTTGGTGAATGGGTGATGGTCTCTGCTACGAGAGTGACTTTTCCTGGCTATATTCAGCTGGTGCTGGGGAGAAACAGAAAAAGTGGGGTCAGCAGGTTTCCTTCTAGGTCGTACAGACCAAGGCCACAGAAGTCAGGGCATTCGGGGTAAGTACTCCTCAGAAGCAGCATGTACTTTTTCACATGGTCCCCATGGCACATTTTCCAGGAACTCAGTGAGGTACGAGAGGATGGGGAACCATCCTCACTTCATCTTGGAAGGGCCACACAGTGCAAACTCCCTACCCTACTGCTTCCTGCTTCCTCCAGGCCTCTGCATGCTCCCAGCGCCCTCTGCTGCCCACCGGTGTCATTGCTGCTGTGCGGCAGGAGGAGCTGTGGGGGGAGGGGGCCGAGGGTTCGTCTTCAGTCAGCCCCTGAGAGCACCCATAAGGAGAGGCGTCGTCTAAAGCACGGAGCTGGGGATGAGGAGAACAGATGAGTGAAAGCGTAATCAATTGTTTCTCATTAAAATGGAAATAAAACCAGACTCACCTGCTGCTGGGCTCTGCGGGCTTCTGTTCCGTCGGAGGCCGGCCTTGGTAACCCGGAATGGGAAGAACGCAGCTCCCAGTGGGCCGGGCCCTAGGCTCCAGCCCTCCACCAGGCGTCCCTCCCGCTCATCCTGGGCCAGGCTCACCCCCGGAGGCTGCTTCCAGGGACAGAGCGGAGGGGTTCACACCCCAGCTCCACGGCCGCACCCTGCAGCCTGCGGTTAATCCCCCCAGCGCCCCCGCGGGCGAAGTGGTGCTCATGACCCCACGGCATCTGCGCCCGGGCAGGGAGGGGAAGTCTCTGCTTTGGAAACTCCCACCATCCCGCGACTTCGTGCGCAGGCGGGTCTGGGCCCCGGGCTCCCTCAGCCCCTCACGACGCAGGTCCCATGCAGACGCCGCGGTGGCTTCAGGGCACACACAGCAGGTGCCAACACAGCGCGAACAAGCAAGCTATCCAGCCTGAGCGTGGACGGATTCATTATCCACCAGCGTTTGTGAGACTACGGACGGACGTGTGGGCCCCCGGCCAGCAGCTCCCCCATGCAAGCCGAGCCGAGGTCCCAAGGGCTTCCTACAGCTACTGCTATTTGATGACAACACTCCATCCCCCAACAGCTGTCGGAGGCGAGCCCGTTATGACCCACCTCACAGACGAGGGTTCAGGACTCGAAGGTAAGGCAAGAGGCGCCCCATGGCAGATGCAGGACTCGAACCCAGGACTGCCGGTCGCTGAGTCATGCCCTCAGCGGCTCTAGAGGCTGCAGACGCCCGTCTGAGACCATGCCTTCGGGGGGCACAGGGGGTCGGCAGGCGGAGAGAGGGGAAGAAACAGGGGAGCAAGAGGAGGTGGGCCCCGGGGCACAGAGGGGCCTCGTCCTCTGCAGCCCAGCGTGGGGGTGCCCCGAGCTGTAAAGGCCACACCCGTCCACAGCCCTGGCCCAGGGCGGCCCCATAACACCCACCCGAGGGGTCTCGGAGGCAGGGACCTGGTTTCACGGTCTCCCACACACTGGTTAGCTCGGTGCTGGGCACACACTCAGGAAGTTTTGACAAAGAAGGAGAGACGTGCCTCACGCCCCCGAGCACAGCCCTGCCGGCTGGACAGGAGCAGCAGCTAATAGACCAGAGTGAGGCCCAGAGGTGACCCCGGCGCCTCCTGCGCTGACGGACTGGGAGCGAGTGTCCCTGAGAGGCACCCGGAGTCTACCCTGCAAGCCAGGGCAAGGCCAGCCTGTCACTGGCCCGAGCCACGTTCCCGAGGCAGCCTCTGACAGGCTGGATCGGCCCCCCTGCCCGCCCCCCAGGGGTCCCACGTGCCCCACCGCCTGCCCGCCCTCCCAGCCAGGGACGCACCATGAGCGTCAGGGCCCCCACTTTCCATCAAGGACACCCAGGCTCCTCCAACAAGTACAGTGACCGGCTGGATGGCACAGGGCTAGCCCGGGGCTCTGGGCACAGTGTGTCAGGCTGTCAGAGAGCCATAGGGAAGGCCTGACAAGCCCATCCCGGACGGAGCACATGGGGACATTGGCTGCGTTCTGTCAGCAGCTTGGCCTTGAGGAGAAGGGCCTGGACCCCCCCGGGGACGGGGGTCAGGTGTCTCATCTTGGCCTACAAAGGACACCACATTCGATTAGGCAGAGTCCTATAACCGACTTAGAATTGATCTGGATATAAATAGATGGCCCCGAGCCCGTCCTGGCACACTGCAGGGTCCCCGCACCCCCAGGGTCACGCAGATGGACACTGTGCTCACTTGGACTCCTCGCTCGGGACCCAGAGACACGGCTGCACGTGGTCCCCGGTCCTCTCCCTTTCTGCCGCCCCTCCCCGCCGTACCTGTCTGCCCGTCTGGCATCTACCTGTCTGTCTGTCTACCTTCTGTCTGTCTGTCTGCCATTCTGTCTGGTCTGCATATCGTGCAGTGTTCTTTCTTTCCCAGTTACACTTCAAGGGGAGGGGAGTCAATTATTTATTAGCTGCCAAGTCCTTTGGACCCATCGATTTTGTTTCTGGTTCCCCCTTGGATCCGGTACACAGATTCTGGTTTGATCGCATTAAGTTTCTTGAATAATTAATATGGTAATTTAACCTGAGCAGTCGGAGCAAACCTCACCTTCTGCTGAGGGAGTGGGAGCTGAGACCTCCCTTGAGGCACTTTTCCCAAATCCCCGCCCTCACCCAGGAGGTGGAAAAGGGCAGGAAACTCCCAGTGCCCCCCCCGAGCCCCTTCCTGAAAGGCAGGGGAAGGCCGCCGAGTCTGCGGCACCCGGGAATTTCAGGGGACTCTCGCCGTGATTAGGAAAGCATCACCCCACCATCCCGGGTATGGACTGGAGGGGTCCCTTCTGCTGCCCCCACCCCCATCGCACGCACAGGATGGACACGGTGCAGCACCGCGGCCTCCAGCAGTCAGGTCACCCTCCGTGGAATTGCCCTTCCAGCTGTGCACCTGTCCCTGGGCCGTGATGAGAGCGGCATCAGGTCAGGGGAGACAGAACCGCCCCAGATGTGCTGACAGAACTAACAATCAGGAGGCAGTGAAGGAAAAGTCAGGAAAAACTGTCCAGGACACAATGGGGAATGTGCGGAAAATCTCTCTAGACCCCAGCACAGTGTCCTCCGCCCCCTGCGCACTTGTCACCGTCCCCGTGTTGAGACGCAGACCGGGGCCCTCAGGGGACCCGCTCCAGCCGTCAGTGTTGCAAGCGGGCAAATCACTGGTCAGAGCCAGTGTCTCTCTGCCGGGAGCCAACAGTGGCCCCCGGAGAACCTGCGGAGGTCCTCGGAACTGTAGCCCTCACAGCGGGAGAGAGGGTGCTCCTGGGGACATGTGCAGGGAGCCCAGGGGCCCTGACACCAGCTGCAATGCCCAACATGGCCCAGCACAGTGGCCAAGGGTTGGGGACTGTACCCAACATCACCCAAGTCCGCACAGGGTGACGCAGGGGATGTAGTGGTGGAAGCAGGGGCTGGAGCAGTGCCGGGAAGGGGCACATGGCCAGGCTGAGCCAGGGCCATGCCATGCACGATGCCTCACGGGTATTGCCGGCTGCACCTGGCACCTTGGGGAAAGGCTACCTGCTCTCATTTCTGGGTACCCCACAGAGTGAGTGCCCACAGCGCCTGCTGTGACCTTGGACCCAGAGCAGGCTCGTGAGGGATGGAAAGACCATGGTTCCAATAAGAGGCACCAAGCAGGGGGAGAGGGAGGCTGCGGCCTGCCTGGGACCCCTCGTGTCCTCCTGAACACTGCCTGCTGGACAGGGGCTGGGAGCACCCGTCCCCTGGAGCGTCCACGGCATAGTGGACAATGACACGCAGTCTGAAAGCTGCAGGGATACTGTAACCGCACGAGTGTGCGGGCTGGGTGCTGCCTGTGAACAGGGTGCTGACTGTGCACTGGGTGCTGACTGTGCATGGGGTGGGTGCTGACTGTACGCTGAGTGCTGACTGTGCACAGGGTGCTGACTATGCGCTGGGTGCTGACTGTGTGCAGGGTGCTGACTATGCATGGGGTGGGTGCTGACTGTGCACTGGGTGCTGACTACACACGGGATGCTGACTGTGCGCAGGGTGCTGACTATGCACGGGGTGGGTGCTGACTATGTGCTGGGTGCTGACTATGCGCTGGATGCTGACTGTGCACTGGGTGCTGACTATGCACAGGGTGCTGACTATGCGCTGGGTGCTGACTGTGAGCCGGGCCCTTGGGGAGCCTGGACCTGGACATGTTTTGGGGGGACACAATTCATCCCACTACTTCCATTTTAGAGAAAAAGAAACAGGCTCAGAGAGTCCGAAGCAGGAGTGTCCTAATTCTGACCAGACTGTGAACCCTCAGGCCGGGGGAGCAGGGGGAGGGGGGCAGGCGTGCCTGCTCTGAAGGGCCGCTGCTCATCACAGCAAGGGCCTTGGGCACCGTGATGATCTCAGAACCCTCGGAACCTCTGAGATCGGATCCGCCAAACCAGGGATGGGCCAGGAGGGGAGCAGGCCAAAATAAATGCTTCTAGTTGTGGTAGACTGAGATGGCTCTCCCACCTTCAGTGCACACACTCACACTCACACTCAACCTCACACTCACACACTCACACTTGTGCTCTTTTCGTGAAAGGACCTGGCTGTTGACTTATGTCTGAGCACCAAGAACAGCACCATGTGTGGGCAAGGATCCCATCGGATGGCATCCAACACTCTTCTCTGCTGCCCCGGACCTCACCCAGCCCTGCACACACAGACCCTGGTCTATTCGATGAGGAAGCAAGCTCGCTCCCCTAGACCAGCCTCTGCTCGGCAGTGTGACTGTTGGCTTCTCCATCCGTCCATCCGCCATCCGTCCATCCGTCCATCCATCCATCCATCCATCCGTCCATCCACCAATCAGCAAGCACTCAACTAGTATGTCTGCACCGGGAGCTGGCAGGCAAAACTGAGCCCCTGCTCTTGACAGACTTGGACCTGGGGGAGCCTGAGGGCAAGTGGCTGCTGGAAGGCATGCAGTTAAAGTGCCTATCTTCCCAGATGCAGTCTGCATGCTGCACATAGTAGGTACCCAATAAACACTGGCTGTCTGCTGGGAGCCTGATAGGTGCCTGGAGTCTCTCTGATGGGCACTGGAGCTGCAACAACTGCCAAGCCCCACGTCCTTTGGCTCAGGCAGAGCAGGTGGGCCAGCAGTGGTGGTTGGCTGGGGAGCACCCAGGTCCCCCGGCCCCTGGACTCCTGGGCCCTGGAACACCAGATCCCCGACCCCCCAGCCCCCCGACCCCCGGCCCCCAGCCCTCCAGTCCCCAGGCCCCTGGCCCCGGGACCCCCGGACCCCTAGCCCCCCAACCCCGACCCCCTGGCCCCTCCGGTCCCCCAGGCCCCTGGCCCTCCTCATGCACGACAGCCCAGTGCTGTGTTGGGAGGGGACCTGGCAGAGGCTTTGTAAATGTTAGCAGGCCCCTGAATGGCTTCTGAACCAGCTCATTTTTCTGAGCCCAGAAGTGCCTGGGGCCTGGACGGGGAGTTGTCAGAGGTTATAAATGGATCTCTCCCGGAATGAGTGGGGCCCTGGGAAAGATGTTTTAAAATTGGAAGCATGGGGTTTTTATTTATTTATCTATTTATGCCCTGCCTTGTTCAAAAAGGATTTAAGGTGGCTTATGAAGATCCATAAAGTAGAACAGAGGAGAAAAAGTGGGGAGGCTAAGGAGAAGGGGGCAGCGCTGTGGCACATGCTGCCCGGGGTCAGGAGGCCGCACTCAGCACCTCGGCTTCTCCAGCTTCTGCCAGGGAACCTTGTGCCTCCAGGGAGGGTCTCCTTCGTGGTGCCGAGAATCTTAACATGTCACCTCTAGTGTCCCGTGGCACACTTGTGCATGCACACACAGACACACGTTGCACACGCCCCGTGCTGCCCTCCCCCCAGCAGAGGCACCTGCCAGAGTAGAAAGTCTGGGCATAGGGAGCCTGACACAGCTGGCTTCCAGCCCCAGCTCCCCTCCTGCCGGGTGGCTGGTCTGGACTCGGATTTGGCCATGAGCCCCGTAGGAGAAGGACATCATCCTGTTGCACCCCCAGGGGCCCCACAGGCAAGGGCACTTTGGGACACGTACCCACTCACGCTGCATTTCAGGGTGGTTCTGGCATAAAGGACCCCAGATTAACCCTGGTAGTCTGTTCCCAGCCTGCTTTCCACTCTCCTAGCGAATTACAACAGCGGGTTGAGTAGGGGCCCCCAAAAGATATACCCATGCCCTGAACCCCAGAGACTATGGGTGGGACCTTATTTGGAAGAAGAGTGATTTTAGGTTGTAATTAAGTTAAAGATCTCGATACAAGATAACTTAGCGTGGACCCTAAATCCAACCCAACCTTAAAGACATGCGTGAGAGGACCACACAGACACGTGGGTCCCTGTGAAGACAAGGGGAAGACGCAGGAAGGACTCCCCCTCCCCATTCCCAGAGCCTTCAGAAGCAGCATGGTCCTGCCCTGCCTGGATCTCAGAGTCTGGCCTCCAGACGGTGGGTGCGTGTGGGAAGGAGCTTCTGGGCCCTCGAGCCGCGGGTCAGATGCTCTGTTATGGCTGCCCTAGGGAACTAATATGCTCTCTCAGTCAGTCTGTTATCTGCAGAAGGTAGGCACCCTCATCACCCTGGGCACATGGGGCCCCTGCAGCAGCCACATTGAGCTCTTTCATCACCCATACTCTGTTCCCCAACTCCGCCAGAGATGGGAGCAGCTCCTCCTGTTGGTCTGTCCGTCCAGGGAGCAGGAGAGTGAGTCTCGTCTCTGCCCTCTGGCTGCCGGCTCTCATCCTTCAGCTGGACAGTTCATGTGCTCCAGACGCTGACCTTCGTCCGTGCTCACACCACATACCTTCTGCCAGTTTGTAACTGGTCTTCTTACCTTGTGACAAACACAAGTTCACATAAGATGTGGGATTCGAATGACTGAGTGACTGAGTGACTGAGTGAGTGAGTGAATGAATGAGTGACTGAGTGACTGAGTGACTGAGTGAGTGACTGAGTGAGTGAGTGAATGAATGAGTGACTGAGTGACTGAGTGACTGAGTGACTGAGTGAATGAATGAGTGACTGAGTGACTGAGTGAGTGAGTGAATGAATGAGTGACTGAGTGACTGAGTGACTGAGTGACTGAGTGAATGACTGAGTGACTGAGTGAATGAATGAGTGACTGAGTGACTGAGTGAGTGAGTGAGTGAGTGAGTGAATGAATGAGTGACTGAGTGACTGAGTGAGTGAGTGAGTGACTGAGTGACTGAGTGAGTGACTGAGTGACTGAGTGAGTGACTGAGTGAATGAGTGAGTGAGTGACTGAGTGAGTGAGTGAGTGAATGAGTGAGTGAGTGAGTGAATGAGTGAGTGAGTGAATGAATGAGTGACTGAGTGACTGAGTGACTGAGTGAGTGAGTGAATGAGTGAATGACTGAGTGACTGAGTGAATTTCAGGGCCGGCTTTTCCACTCAATTATCATACGGCATTGGGCAGTCACGTTGCCTCGGTGGGACCAGGTTCCTTCTTGTCGCCGTGGGCCTGGCTCTGTCCTGGCTCCGGGTCCCCCACCGACGCGGGTGCCGGGGAGCCTGCTGCTCCCGTCTGGGGAAGCACCACGAGGATTACCAGGAGCATCTTATACAAAGCAATTTCTAAGCCTTTTTAAATCCCTTCTGGAACATGGCAGAGTATAAATAAATAAATACTTCCAAAGCAATTTCCATGTGCCCTTCCCAGTTGGGACTCTTCCAAATCCCCGGCCGCGGCTCCTGAAATCGCCTCCTGCCTGGGGCTGTGCGGCGGCCACGACCCGTCCCAGGGAGCCCTGGTCCCCCAGACCCCACGGCGCCCACGCCACCCCAGCTTCTCCGCGGCCCCGCCGCCGGGAGCGATTCCACTCTGCAGACAATAATCTCTTTACGGCCCATTTCTTTGTGACTCGTCACCAGACAACGATTAATCTTCAATCATACTTTTATCAAATGTTTGCCTTTTCCCCCCTCTCTCCCCGAGACTGGGCATATCAATACAGCTGCTGTCCCGGGTGCTTACCTCCCGCCTCTTCCCCACTCTTCCAGCGAAATAAAGCCACAGAGCAAGGGACGGCAACAGCAGCCCGGTGGACGGCTGATCCGGGTGTCACGTTCTCGCCCGAGAACAAAGGACAGTGGACACCAGCTCTCCACGGGCAGCCCGCGCCCAGGCTGCACACGTGGCCTTCCTGCCCAGGGTGGCTTCCGCACCACCGTTCAGACCGAGCCCAGCGGTGCCTCTCGGTGGCAGGATGCTGGCGGGAGACGGACATCATTGTCCCTTCCCCAGACACGGCCATAGGGATGACGTGAGATTCGGGAAGCCCCTAGCCTGGGAAACAAAGCACTGCACAGCCACCGTGCCTGAGAGAGGACTGCCGCTGGTGGCAGCGGTCCTGCTGGTCAAGGTGGCCAGGGGATGGGCAAGGCCGGGATGGCGCTGGCCTCACGCCGCTATGGCAGAGCTGGGCAGGGCTGGGGCGGAGTCGCCACGCCGTAGGGAATATGCGAGGCTCCCAGGCTGCCATCGGAGCACCACAAACTGGGGGGCTTCAAACAACAGAAACGTATCGCCTCGCAGCCTGGAGCCAGAAGTCTGCAATCAGGGTGTTGGTGGGGCTGGTTCCTTCCGGGGGCTCCGGGGCAAGATCTGTCCCAGGTCTCTCCCGCGGCCTCTGGCGGCTAGAGGCTATCCCCGGCGCTCCTGGGCATGCAGACCGTCCCCCAACCCCGGCCCCTCCTTCCCGTGGCGCTCTTCCTGGGTGCGGGCCCAAACCTCACCTCCTACCAGGACCCCCTTGTGGCATTAGGGCCCACCCTGCCCCAGGATGACCTTGTCTTTCCTGGATTCCAAAGACACTATTTCCAAAGACAGTCACATTCACAGGTCCTCAACAAATATTTCTGGGCAACACAAGTCAGCCTGTGATTGGAGCCCCGGGGCACGCCCCAGGCACCCATGTCCCCCCACGGGGCAGAGGGGGCCCCATTGGCACCCTCTCCCATGGCCTGCTCACTGCCCGTGTTCCCTGAGGTCATACCTGCAGACAGAAGGACAGACACACAAGGGACGAGACCATAATACTATGATGCAGGAATCTGACCTGAGGACAGAAAACAGGGCAGGACCACTCAGGGCCCCTGAGCGTAGGAACGTTTTAACTGGGGGCTTGGGCCAGAGACCCAGAGGGAAGGGTCTGAAGTCACAAGCGAGTGGGCCACCACCCACCTCCCACCAGGGCCGGTCCTGCTCACCTGCCTGTAACCTCGTGGTCATGTGGGGACCCCTGCCCTGCTTCTCCTTTCTCAGGGTGCCTTCTGCAAAAAGAAGTGCCTGCTGGCTCAGGCCCACCTCCAAAGAATCCCACAATCCTGGAGAAGGTGGAGGAAAGGAAGGGACGGACCCCCTGCCTCCCGCCTCCCCTGCCAACATTGCACATGGAGGCCCGCAGATGAGCCCAGACTCAGCCTCGGTCTTTCTGAACATGGTGCCGCAACCAGCCAGCCACCATCAATCAGTTGGCCCCAGGGCCCCATCCACCAGCCGCCTGAGCCGTCCAGCGAGAGGGCCCGAGGTGTGGGCTGCACGGGGGCTGTGCACACAGCCGGCAGGAGCCACACCGCTGGGCGGGGGTGGCGGGCCGGGGCGGAGGCAGGGGTGGACCTGGTGAGCCCCGACAGCCGCACACGCGGCCCAGGGAGGCAGCAGGAGGGCTCCCTGGGGCAGACCACGCTGGGCCCCGGCGCCCCTCCTGGCCACCAGCTCAGGGAAACGCTGGGTTTGCTCTTTTCCCAGCAACTGAGCACATCCATCTTCACCCCTCAGGGATCTTGGCCCGTGACACACAGAGGCTAAACGCACCACTGCCCCCATCCCGGACACGCTCCCTTCCACCACTAGCTATTACCAACTCCATCAAACTTTAATTAACACCATTATGCTGCAGCCCCGTGCAAATCAAACATTCATGTGGTCCGACCAGCTCACAGCCAATGCCTCCTCTCCTCACCCCTGTCGGCAAGAAGAGCAGGAGAGCAGAGGCAGAGGCTGGACAGGAATTTCAGAGACGGGAGGCTGAGGCCAGACAGGCATCGGCTGGACGGGAGGCTGGCCTCTCACTGGAGGCCAAGGGCCACCACCTGCCTCCCACCAGTCCCAGAGCAGCCCATCCCCAGCGCTCTGGAGCGGCTCATGGGAGAGAGCAGCTCCTGGAAACGAGGCACACTCCCACACTCACACCCACCCACACTCCCACACTGGCTCACATGTGAGCACACTCACTTTAGCACTCACACCCACACTCACCTCACGCATGCATGCCCGTTTTGCAACCCACACCTATGCATGTGCACACTTGCTCACACGTGTGCACACTCCCTTTACACACCCACACACCCACCTCACACACTCAAACCCGTGCATGCTCATTTTGCATGCCCACACCGGTGCATGTGCACACTTGCTCATAGGTGTGCGTATGTTCGCTTTGCACACTCACCTGCACGTACACACTCATTCACACATGTGCACACTCACCCACTTTACACATTCCCACTGAATCCTAACCAAGGTTTCTCTGTACTGTGGACTCATCAGGAAGCCCACCCCGGGACACAGGGCCTGTTTTAGGTTTTGAGAGGGCCTCCCCCACCCTAACCCAACAGCGTGAGGGAGCCTGAGCAGTGCTGCTCCGGGGGCCAGTCATCCAGGTCTGCATGCCAGAGGTCAGCGCCCCTCTAGCCTCCAGGAAGAGCATGAGACCCCCCACCCCACAGAGAAGACACATTCAGTACAGGGCACCAGAAGGTCCTCTGGGGAGAAGGGTCCCATGTGTGGGAGCTCGGGGCCTGCCTGGGCCCGGTCCCTTTCTGGTGTTACAGCTCTTCTACCCCTTCCTATGCCTGAATCCCAAGAGTCTGGTAGGGTAGGGCAGTCTGGGCTGGGCCTCCTCTGCCCGGGTATGTCAGCAGGACCAGGGGGGGGCCTCCGAGGAGGCCTGGAGGGGTGGCCTGGGCCTTTGGGAGAGGTCTGCCACTCCTCAGGATGAAGACTCTGGGGACCGCAGGGTGGGGGCCAAGCAGGGGGCCTCGTGCTTTGCTGCAGGCCCACCAGCCCACTCACCAGGAGGCTGTGGTGGTGGGAAGCTCGGGGTAGTCCCGAGGTGGGCCCATGGGACCTTGGAGCCTGCTGAATTATGGGGTCTGGGCCCCCCAGCTTCTCCTCTTCTGGCTCTCAAGGACCCGGCCCAGGACATGCAGACGCCCCATCCATCTCCTTGGCCCTGGAGTTCCTCTCTTCGGGGCTGAGTGGTCAGTGACCTTGCCCAACGCTCCGACTGGCTGGCTGAGCACGGTGTTACAACCACCGTGGCTTGTGTCTGCACACAGGCAGGCCCCAGGCTGAGCTTGGAAACGGGGAGGCTGGAGCCTAGACCATCCCTGCAAAGGAGGGAGGTGGTCGCCTGGTTCAAAGGGGTGTAGCTAGGATTCAAACCCACATCTGGAGTCACCAACACTCCTTATGGAAAAGGATGTGATTATCTCCAAGAAGTGGCAGCCTGGAAAGAAACCCCTTCCTCTGTTTTGTGGACTTTAGGAGTTACAGAACCCACAACTTACATCCATCCATCCATTCAGCCAGTCATCATTGATATATTCATCTGTCGCTTATCATCGGCCAGTTCACCCCTCCATGCAACATCACCCATCCGTCCACCCATCCATCCATCTCCCACACATCTACCCACCCACCCATCTGTCCACCCACCCACCCATCCATCCACCCACTCATGACCCATCCACTCATCCAACCACCCACCCATCCATCTCCCACCCATCTACCCACCCACCCATCCGTTCACCCACCCACCCATCCATCCACCCACTCATGACCCATCCACTCATCCAACCACCCACCCATCCATCTCCCACACATCTACCCACCCATCCATCCACCCACCCACCCATCCATCCATCCACACATCCACCCATCCACCCACCCATCCATCTCCCACACATCTACCCACCCACTCATCCATCCACCCACTCATGACCCATCCACTCATCCAACCACCCACCCATCCATCTCCCACACATCTACCCACCCACCCATCCATCCAACCACCCACCCACTCACCCACCCACCCACCCACTCACCCACCCACCCACTCATGACCCATCCAACACCCATCCATCCATCCCATCAAATTAACATAATTGAGCTCCCGGTAGAGGCCCAATACTGTTCTAAGTGCTGCCCACCGAGCACAGTTTGATCAGGTAGATAATGGGAGACTCTGTGCCTCCATGTGAAGCTCTCTGAGCCCAAGCCTTCCTGTCTGACCTCACCTCTGATTACAGCTCTACTCCATGTCCCGCAGTCAAACTGGACCCCTTGCTGTCCCGAACACGGGTTGCCCCTCCCCTCCCCTCTACTGCCACTCTAGGTCTTTTGTCTACGATGCCCTTTCTCCCACCAGTTTTCCCCACCAGGGTTCAACCCCTAGGTCAGTGCCCCACGTCAGTGCCACGTCCTTTAGGAGAGCTTCCTTGACTCCCTCAGTAGGATGAGCTGGCCTTCCTTCATTGTCCGCCACTGCCTTACAGCGCTCCGCCACATGAGTTGTCCTGAGCTGGTTTAGGAGGCCCTCCCCTCACTCGCCACATGGAGCTGGAGCCCTGGCAGCTGAGGGGCTGGGGCATCCCTGTCATCGGTCAGCTGCTGACACAAAGGCAGGAGTGGCCAGCCCCACCCTCCCCCTTCCCCAGGAAAAGACAGGCGGGAGGTAGGGGAGGTGCCCAGAGAGCAGACTCGGGCTCTCTTTTCACCTTCAGGGAGGACGGCCAGGTTACAGGGTCTGGCCTCAGACCCTGGGCACCTCCGATGCACATGCAGCCCTCTGGCCCCTGAGAACTGGCTGCTCCATGCCAGGCAGGGTAGGTGCGGCCCCGCATCAGCTGCAGAAGCCGGCGCGGTCATTGCCGCCGTGTACAGACGAGACTCTGGGCAGACCGGGGCGGGCCCTCTGCGCCCCTGTGCTCTTCCCGCCGCACCTCTCCCTGCCTCTGGGCCAAGGGGACCCAGGATGGGCCCAAGGAAGGAGCCGGCCCCAGGCCCAGCACAGGGGGACACGGGGGCCTCGAGGGGGCAGCCAGACCCTGCGCCCAAGGGTCCACATGAGCCCCGCAGCCGGACCTGGGGGAGAGGGAGGCTGCCCCTGCCTCACCTGCCTCCCCAGCCGCTGTGCACAGCCGGAAGAAGGCAGAGGAGTGGCTGAAGCATTGCCCTCCCTTTCAGAAGAGTCCTGCTCCAGCTCTCATTCTGAAAGATTTATGCTAACACAAACTATTTAGTATTTAGGAGCCACTTCCCTGCCTCTGACTTTATCTGCCGCCGCCGTTCTCCCAGTCTGCAGGGATCTCAGACCACCAGCGTGCTCCCAGACCTTCCAGGACCCATGTCGTCTCAGGGGGCAGTGTGTCCACCAACGCTGAGTCTTCGGGGCCCTCCCGGGAGCCTCAGACACAGAGCAAGCCCTCCCCTCCGAGTGACGGAGTAAGACATCATCAGGGTGTGTCTGCCCAGGGCCCCCAGGTGAAACCCCCACCTGGGATCATGCGTCGGGACCAGATGATGCAGGCTGACGATGCAGAGGACAGGGTTCACTCAGCACTGGGGAGGAGCCCAAGCAAGAGACAGCCACTCCCACTTCCACACCGTCAGAGGCTCCCCAGTGCTCACTGAGGAAGCTCATCCCCACCTCACCCTCCCTGTGTCCCTCCACACGCTCTCCCTCAGCCCCCTCCCCAGGCCACCGACCCTGTTGCCCCCTCCTCTGCCAGTGTGGAGCCTGAGCGTCCCCACAAGCCCACGTCCCCAGCGCACAGGGCCTGGCCCACGTTTGCTCTAAGGGGCCACATGGTAAATGCTTCCAGTTCCTCAAGCCAGCCTTCATCACAACTATTCAGTTCCGCTGTTGCAGCCCCAGAGTTCTCATGGGTGACATGCAAACAGATAAGCCTGCCATGGCCCAGTACAACTTCATCTACAAAAGGAGGCAGAGACTGAATTTGGCCCTGGCCATGAAGGGTCCCCCAAGCCACTGGGGGGATCCAGAGCCTCCCAAGGTCAGGTGTGCGGACAAAGGGCATGCACAGGACTCACAGAGCAGGTCCTGCCTGCTTCACCCCCGTCCCCTGCCCAGCAGTTGGCCCCCGAGGCAGGCGCCCTCCTCTCTGCCCAGTGCTGGAAGTTTCTACTCATGCAAGGGTCTCCGTCCCGGACTCAAGTTATTCTCGTTGAGGACTGTGGTTCATGCTCATCATCTCGGCCACGGTCACTTGTCATGGAAGGAGGGCTGGCTTCATGACCCTGGTCCTGCTTGAAGGACCTGGGTATTTGTGGGGTCCCCGCCCACACCTGAAACATCCAGTCCTCACCCCCAGTGAGCTCTTGTGAGCATGGGAACAGCACCCACTGCCAAATGCAGACCCTCAGGGTTCTGGGGAGTGGCTGCCATGTGGCTGGTGCCCACCACCCACTTCACCCCATGTCGTGGGGTCAGGTTCTAGGGACAAACGGGGCCTTGCAGGTGACCAAACTCACGGTAACTTTACAGGTGGGAGAGCTGAGGTCCGAGGGGTCCCTGAGCTCAGAGCATCTAGCCTTGCCTCCTCCCACCTCTGCTTGAGCAGGCACTTTGCTAGGACACCCTCCCCAGCCCAGTTAGCGTGTCTCAGGCGAGGCAAGGTAACCCTGTCCCAACCCCGTAACACTACACACTCGGGGAGCCTGAGAGCACTGCGTGTGCGAGAATACACACCTCCTCTGCTCCCCTCAACCCGTGAGCTTGGGCAGGACAAGCCCCAGGTGTTACTCATCTGCGAACCCCAGCGTGGCCAGCTCACGATGACACTCAGCGGACACTCAGTAACCACGGCTCGTTGAGCTGAGCTGCAGTCTGCTCCCACCGCCCTGAGGATCCCCTTTGTACCGGCTTTGTGATGTCACTGCCTCTTATGGCCACTTGCTAGGATTTTTCATTGAGTGTCCCCCACCAGACATGGAGCTCCGGGTAGGCAGGGACCCTGTCTGTCCCTAGCATAGTGGCCGGCATGCCTCAAGTGGATGGTAAAGGCCACAAAGGGAATGAGAAGCCCACAGGACCCTGCTCTCACACCAAGGTGGTGACAGACACTTAGCAAGCTGTGATTTCTGTGTGAGGCTCCAGTCCATCCGGCTCGTCCATCAGCCTGACAAGACCCTGATTTACTCAACCCATGGCTGGATTGAATTGACCTGCGGAGGTGGAGAGGGCTGGCGGCAGCGGCGACCGCGGAGGTAGAGGCTCGGAGGCCCATGGAGCAGTTTCACAGCTCCCATCTCTGCAGACCCCCCACCCCGGCCCCCTTCACGGGACACCGCGCAGGTGGTCCTCTTTCAAGCTGCTTCCCCGGGCTGAGCCGAAGGTCTGCAAGGTCCACCTGCCAGGCAGGATGCCCCTGGGATGAGAGTCGGTGTGGCCCTGAGCCCTTAGACAATTTCACCTGGAGCACCTCTCCCTGGTGTACGTTCAAGTTGTCCGGCCCCACACGTTTTCATTTGTTGCAGCCAGAGAGAGAGAAGCATCGGCTGTCAGAGCCGGAAGGAAGCCGGCACCTGCTTCAGTCCGTTGTGGGCCTGGAGACACCGAGGAGATGCGCCACGGGGCACCTGCTGCCCTCACTGCCCCTCTGGGCCCCGGCGTCCTCAGTGGTAGTCCCTGGCCCTGGCAGCGCTGTGACGCTACCGCGGGACTGGATGGAAGGGACCTTCGTCAGCTCTAAGGCGTGAGGGGAGCTAGCCATCATGGCGGCAGCCAGAGACAGGGAGTGGTTGGCCAAGAACACCAATGGGTGTTGAGTTGCTACCGTGTGTTAGGCTCAGAGAGAACTGCATTTCCCCCCGACACCATAGGTTACCCTGTCACCTCTTTAGGAAGA
Organism: Eumetopias jubatus; assembly: GCF_037043125.1. Classification (NCBI taxonomy): domain Eukaryota; kingdom Metazoa; phylum Chordata; class Mammalia; order Carnivora; family Otariidae; genus Eumetopias; species Eumetopias jubatus. Next base: position 109,643,062 of record NW_028274810.1, on the reverse strand, counting down.
GAGAAATCACGCTCGGTAAGGCACGAAAACCTGTGTAGCCGTTTCTGCTATGATGATGCTTTGCAAACTCCCAGTGCAGTGTCCTATGGCCAACTCTCCTCTTTCTGCCTCTCAGACGTGCAGGGAGGCACGGGGTGCTGCTCAGGCTCCCGTGAGTTCGGGTCTGCTCCGCCTGTCGCTCATCCGGGGTCTCGTGGCCACCAGCACCGCTCTCCTCGTGGCAGATGACAAGCACAAAAGCCAAGCCCAACCATGAGAAGACGGAAAGCTGCGCATCTTGTCTGCTAACGTCCCACCGGCCAAAGCCACTGGATGGTCAAGCCGACATCAACAACTCATGGAAATCACAGTCTTCGCTAGTGGGAGGTACTGCTGGTGCGGATGTGTTGCTGGGACACGGGGCCAGCAGGAGAACTCGGGACAAGAAGCTGGCCTGCCGCCGCTAACCACAGCCAGTGTGCATCCACGTCGGCTTGGCTCTGGGAATGTTCCTTCCTCTGAAACGAGAGGCCCTTGAGGCTGTGCGTGGGCTGGGACCTCTGCGCTGCAGGTGCCCAGGAGCCCCTGCCACCCCCAGCAGGAATCCGTGGTGCCCGCTCCCCTGACGCGCCCCCCTGACGCCCGGGCCCGCCTCAGCTCCCGCCCTGCTGCCCCAGCCCAGACGCACCCACGTCACGGCCACAGCAGGCCAGGCCCACACCACCCTGCCCCTGGCAGCTGACCCACACGCTGGAGGGCGGCCTCACCCTGCCCACCCTCCAATTGCTGGCGCACAGTAGGCTCTTAACAAACATCTTCAGGAAAGTGGACAAATGAGGAACCTGAGGTCCAAAAAAGGGGTTTTTGCCCAAATGCACACAGCAGGTCAGTTTGCCTGGCTACGGTGCCCACATCCGCTTGACTCCTCCCCAGCGCTCTTTGCCGCGTTTCTGAGAGCGTGAGGGCATTGCTGTGGGTGCGCGTGGCATGCACTTGCCACTGCACATGTGTGACTGGGGGCACGTTTGCACGTGTGTGGTGTGTGCATGCTGGAGTGACATGAAGTGGGCATGTATGTGTGGTGTGTGGTGTGTATTGTGATGTGCGTATGCATTTTGTGCTATGTGCGGTGCATGTGTGATGTGTACATGATTAATGTGCATACATGTGATGTGCATGTGTGTGCCTGTGTGTGGTGTATAGTGTGTGTGTGCTGTGTGCATTCTGTGGGGTGCATGGGTGTGAGTATGTAATGCATGTATGTGATGTGTGTGTGTGTGTGTGTCATGCATGTGTGCACACAGTGCAGGTGTTGTAGAGAAGGAGGTAAACTTGCATCTAAATAGTCAGAAGTCCCCTGCAGAGGTGGCTTAAGGGTGATGGTGCTGGGGCTGAGCTAGACAAAGGCCCAGGATGAGCGCTCATGCTTCATCTCGATGCCCACCGAGGTATGAAATTAAGTCAAACGCTGTACTCAGAGGGACTGATCACCATGTTCCAGCTGCAGGGGGGCAAGGACTTATTCACCTTGCCACCCCACCCCACAAGGGATGACTTCATTGCTGGGAGCCGGCACTGCTACCCCAGGGGCCTGGCTAGGAGAATCGCATCGCTGACTGTGTCTGACATAGCAGGCCTCACTTCAGTGCACAGTCTCATATTTGATTCCTGTCTGACGGCACCAGAACTTGTGTGGAGGACGTGAGAGACACAGAGGAGGAAATCTGGTCTGTGCTCGCAGAGGATACAGCCCTCAGTCATTCCCGCGGTGACCAAGGTCTTGGCGCACGGCAGCAGAACACACAGGGTGGGACAGAGATAGGCCAGCTCGGGGAAGGTGATAATGGTCCTGGCAATGATGGTGGAGCTGAGGAGATGGGAGTAACACAGCAGTGGTCATGAAACACCAGGAGGACTTGTTGGCTGTGGGGATGGAGCAGTGGTGGTGAACTTGGGGACTCTTGGCTTAGACTCCCAGCTGCCATTAGGATGATGAGCTCCCCCTTTCTCAAACCTGGTGCTACAGAACCTTCTGAGTCATCCTGAGATGGCGGTGATGTGCTGAGGACATAGGCAGTCATGACCATGATAACAGTGATCATGGAGCAGAAATGCAGTGCAGAAAGTGAGGACGAGTGGAGGTGAAGCTGGTGGCAATGGTCCTGGTGATACTGGCAGTGTTGGTCCCAGGGATGGTGGTGAGAGCTGGACTATCTGAGGTGGTGGTAATGTGAGGATGAAGTTGACAACTATTATATCATGAATAGCAGTGGTGATGTGTAAAGAAGGTGTTGGAGCATGTGGCAATGATGCTGGGGATGCTGGTGGTGGTGGTGGTGATGATGGTGATGATGATGATTGTGGTGGTGATGCTGGTGATGAAGGCGATGGTGGTGATGGTGGTGGTGGTTGTGGTGGTGGCGGTGATGGTGGTGATGGTGGTGATGGTGGCGGTGATGGTGGTGATGGTGGCGGTGATGGTGGTGATGGTGGTGGTGGTGGGGGGGGTGGTGGTGGTGGTGGTGATGGTGGTGGTGGTGGTGGTGGTGATGGTGGTGGAGGTAATGGTGGTGGTGGTGGTGGAGAGGGTGGTGGTGGTGATGGTGAGGGTGGTAATGGTGGTGGTGATGGCGGTGGTGGTGGTGATGGTGGCAGTGATGGTGGTGATGGTGGCGGTGATGGTGGTGATGGCGGTGGTGGTGGTGGTGGTGATGGTGGTGGTGGTGATGGTGGTGGTGGTGATGGTGGAGATGGTGCAGGTGGTGGTGGTGGAGATGGTGGTGGTGGTGGTGATGGTGGTGGAGATGGTGGTGGTGGTGGTGATGGTGGTGATGGTGGTGGTGGTGGTGATGGTGGTGATGGTGGTGGTGGCGGGGTGGTGATGGCGGTGGTGGTGGTGGTGGTGATGGTGGTGGTGGTGGTGTTGGAGATGGTGGTGGTGGTGGGGTGGTGATGGCGGTGGTGGTGGTGGTGGTGATGGTGGTGGTGGTGGTGGTGGTAATGGTGGTGGTGGTGGTGATGGTGGTGGAGGTAATGGTGGTGGTGGTGGTGGTGGTGGTGATGGTGGTGATGGTGGTGGTGGTGGTGATGGTGATGGTTCTGGTGGTAGTGGTGATGGTGGTTATGGTTGTGGAGGTAGTGATGGTGATGGTGGTTGTGATGGTGGTGGTGATGGTAATGATGTTGGTAAGGATGGTGATAGTGGTGTTTGTGTTGGTGCTGCTGGTGGTGGTGATGGTGATGGTGGTAGCAGTTGTAATATTAGTGATGCTGGTGATGATGATAGTAAAGGAGAAAGCATTGAGTTCTCAGGACTGTGACCCTCTTCTCTACATTTCTCTCTAGACTCCATTAGGTATTTGTTGGGTATTTGTTGTTCAAATAAGTTAAATAGGGTATTTGTTGTTCAAATAAGTTAAAAACCAAGGAAGCCCTCTTGAGTCAGTGGTCCTCCACTTTCATCTCACACATCTGGCATGCTTTAATGGAACCTAGAAGCCACCATGGTGGAAATAAAGGGACTTTCTTTTTCCCAAAAAAACTCCATCGCTATTTTCAGGTGTTCTGTTGTTGTGTTTATCATTAGCAGTATGTTTGAAGGATATAAAGAGTCACGGTAGTGTGATTAGAAACAAATTTGAATATGATTATGAATTTTTAGTAGATGTTTAGAAAACTCTGTATTCCATCTAGACATTTTTTGTCTCCCTTTGGTGGCCCATCCACCCCCACCAAGGACTTCTGTCCTGTATGGTATCAAAATTGCAACATTTGTGTGATGCCTCCTATTTTGTTCCAAGAAGGAAACATTCTGCAAAGTTGACATTTGTGATAATATATTATGTCAGGTGAAATAAGCAAGAAGTTAATTAAAGTCAGAGAGTTAATTAATGAGATCCAGTGCACATTAACGATCATTACCTCATCTGAGAAGAGTAATTAAAGTGGCGTTGCTGGTTTTCTCTATTCTCCGAGGTGGCGTGTTGACATAGCACATAAGTCACTCAATGTTGGAGAGGTAATTCTCCCTCTGTGGCAGCTGGGACAGCCAAATGTATCACCCATGGCAACTGGGGTTTGAAAGCAGCACAGCCCTTGCAAGCTCAGTGTCTGGCGGAGCGAGCCCTCACGAGCAGGCGTGGACAGGTAGGGATAGCCAGAGCTGGGCACCTTCAACCAGCTGCTGCATCTCGTGGAGCCCTCCCTCCCTCATCTGTGGAGTGTGGACTCATAGCATTTCCCCTGCAGGCTGGGCTGAGGTTCCATGTGAAGACGAGGTCAGATGACACCCGGGCTGAATTGAACCCATAGGGTTAGGAGCTCTTGGAGTCGGGTACGAGATCAGGTTCATCCCCATGTCCCCAGGGCTCCCTGCATGGTGCAGGAGCATCTGAGAGGGGCCAGCCCCACGGAAGGCGAGGTCCTGGGACTGTCCTCCAGAAGACAGAGCTTGAACCGAGCCTTGAAAGGAGACACGGGACAGGAGGTAGCGGAGGGATGGGGAGCAGTATTTGCAAAGATGTCCGTGGCCACACCTTTGAGGGCACAGCGAGCTCGGCAGGCGTGGGCACACAGGCTGTGAGGAGCACCACCAATGGGAGCACCTGGAGAGGTGGGGCCTCAGGCGGGGTTGGGAGGGACTAGTGCCCAGAGACGTCCTTGAGCTTTGAAGGACATGTTGGCTTCACTCTGTGGGTCCAGAGGAGCCATGGAAGTTTCTTGAGTGGGACAGTGACTTGGCAGCTACCTACTTATAACCAGCCTAGCGAGGGGCGGGAGGGTGTTGCCTCAGAGCTTCACTGCTGACCTTGCACTCTAGGAACTCAGGAGAGTCCTCCCCAGGACAGCACAAGGAGATGCTCTGCCCACCCCTCCCCTTGCCTGGAGACTTCCTGCATCGTTGAGCCCTCTTCCAGGCTCTTGGGCTAAAACAGCAGAAATTCCAGTCCTTATGTGCGGGGAGACAGGACCCCAGGCACGAGCCCCTCTGCCCCACCCTGCCACCTGGGTGCAGCCCCGCAGAGGTGTCCTAGCCACAACTGTAGGAAGGATGACCACTCTCATGCCAGGCCTTGGGCGAACCTGCCCCCCACTGTGGGGGCAGGCACACGCACACCCACATTTCCTGTGCCGTGACCCAGCTTCCCCCCCGCCCACCCAGCCCAGGCTCCGCACTGCATGATTTCAGTCTTTGTTACAGCAACAGAAAAGCCCAGTACATAAACCAGGTGCTCTGGGGGTGGGGGGCCCCTCTGTGCAGGCCCGCCCAGGGGGAGACCCAAGGGGCACCCAGGACCCCACCTGCAGGTGGATATCCTTGTGCAGCTTACACAGGGCCCAGTTTGAAGCCCTGTTCCCCACCTTTGGGGAAAGCATAAGCTACTCTGAGCCTCAGTGTCCCATCTGCAGAATGGACCCCTGACCAGACGCAAGAGTGCAGTGTGCACAACATGGGCCGTACCCCTCGGGCGAAGTATTCACTCGGGGAGAAAGGGTCTCTCCTCCAGTGCCTGGGAAGGAGGACTGTATCCCCCCAAAGCTCTCTTGAGATCGGCCCAGCTGCTGGGCAAGGACAGAGATCGTGTCTCCTCCGTCAGACTGAGGAGTGGGCACTGCTGACCCACCCTCCCCTCCTGAGGGTGGCACCCAACCCCCAGAGCTCCTCCACCCCACGTGTCACTGCCCCTGGCCTCAGCCCCTCCCGGGGGCAGCTGGGGCTCTCGGAGCCCATGGCTGCAGAGCGATTCATCCACCAGGGCTCCGGGTAAATGGGAACATTACCTGATTATCTGGTGCCTGACACGTTCCTAGAAGAGTTTAAGCTGGTCAGAGGCCCTGCACACGGCATGGCACCACGAGCAGTGGTCCCACATGCCAGAATCTTCCAGAACATTGGTGTCTCTTCTGCCACCTGGAGGATGGGCGCTCGAGCAGGCATGGCTCTGAGCCTCCCCTCAGACAGTACAGGGGACACGAAGCACGTCTCCTCGGCCCCCCACACCCAGCCAGTTCACCCCCTCTCTCCCCTCACCTGCCTGAGGTCTGAGCAACAGGGCAGGTGTCTTGCACAAAGCAGCCGGGACCACTCTCTTCAAACTCTGTCACCAAGCGGGACTCAGCAGACCTTGGTGTGATCCAGTTTGTCTCCACGGACCAGCTCCCATGTGCCATCCGCAAAGCAGACAAAACGCCCACTTCCGTGAGCCCACATTCTGGGGGAAAGGAAATGAGGTGGTCAGGAAATGAGATCGCTGCATGCAGTGTGGACGGCAGGCCGGGCAGGGACAGGGGTGCAGCAGGGGTGAGGGCAACTTCACATCTGCTCGGCACAAGGAGGCATCCCTCCAGGGAGGCAGGGGTCAAGGTGTCAACCTGCAGCACCCGAGCCCAGAGCATTTGGACAGAGGGAACAGAAGCATGGGAGCCCTGCAGCCCAGCCTCTTCAGGAGCCCGGAGGAGACCCAGCATGGTGGGGGGTTATCCTGATGGCCCAGAACGGCCCCATCCTTGCTCTGCTGCTGGACGACCAGCTCTCAGGGAGCAGGCACCCTCCTACTCTCAGAGGGGAGGCAGCACCCCCAGGTACTTAGCAATCCTTGCTGGGTTTACTGGAACTGAGGGGGTCACCCAGGGTGGCCTGGGGTGCCCTGCAGACAACAGAACAGGGCTCAGGGTGGCCCACGGCTCTGGGCTCGCATGACTGCTTATGGTTCTGCATAATGAACAATATCTGGTCATTAGGGCTGGAACTTTGCAGGATGCGTGGACTGTGGAATTTTCAACAATAATAGCAGATACGCCCCAACATGGAGGTGCACGCATGTGAACACATGTGCGAACACAGGGTGCAGGGTGCTCTCCGCAGGGCACCCCAAGGGCCCTTCCGAAGCCCGGGACAGAAGTAGCCGCACCTTCATGGCATCTGGCCCCTCCAGTCTGGGAGAGGCCGCCTGCGTGCCAAGACTTCCCCAGGGGAATCCCAGCCCCGCCCCAGCCAGTCCCCACGGTCTCCACCACTGCTCAGGGCCTGCTCCCTGCCCCCTGGAGGACGTGCCACCCTCCAGGTGCAGCCACCTGCGGCGGGGGCTTGCTTCGCCAAGCTGCTGGCCTCCCACTCCGGCCTCATCTCCCTGGGCCGCCTCCCTCCTCCTGCCCCTCCATCCGGAGGCAGCTACAGGACAGACTGCCTGCCCCAAAACTGCAGCCAGCCAGCCGGGGGCCTGCCCAGCTGACCATCTGACCAGAACCCACCCGCCAAGGGGTCCCAGCCTCGGTGGCACCTCCCCTGAAGCCTTTCCTGCCTGGGCCAGTGGTCCCTCCGTTCCCATTAGGGCTGCACATCCCTGCCTGGACCGGAAGGGACCGTGGCCCCCTAGTCATCCCCCCTCACCAGGTGCTGTTGGCCCCAGGCCATCGGTCACCAGCTGTCCCCACGCCCAGGACTTGGCCAGGCCCAGCGCCCCCACATAGCAGCTATTTTTACCTTGTGTCTCACTGGCCTTCACTCTGCCCCCTGAACAAATAGCATGGGTACTCCTGCCCCAGGACATTTGCTCTGCTGCTCCTGCTTCTCAGATTCTTCTTCTGCACATCTTTGCATGGCTGTCTCTTCGCTTCACTCAGGACTCAGCCCAAATGTCCCCTCCTCAAGAAGCAGTCCCAGCCACTGAGTCTGTGGACGCCCTTCTGCCAGGCGGCCCGACACCTGTCATCACAGCCATTGGCTCCTCTAGGAGATGAATCTGGGGGCAGGCCCTGCTTTTCCCACTGCTCCAAACAGCATCTTCAGCATTTGGAACGGGGCACCATGGGCCAATCTGCTGGCCATGGGATGAATGAGTGTGGGCGAGGGAATGGATCACAGAGAGCTCACACCTCAGTCCCCAAATCCGCCTCGCTCACTTCTCTGCCCATCAGACACTTCCGAAGTTCGGGGGTCTCGCCTCCTTCATGAGGTGCCTGCACCTCTACCTCACCCTGCCCTGGGCCTGCAACAGCCCTTTATCATTCCTCCACCACCAAGGCAAAGCTCGCCCTGGGCCATGTCGCCGGCTGTCCCCTCAAAGCCGAACGGCTCAGCCGCGGTCCTGGGAGGCTGGCCAGGGTCTCGGTCTTTGGGCTGTGGCCAGAGGAAACAGCACCCCACCACTCACTGACTCCAGGACCCAGGATGTGGAGGGACAGGGGCACCACCCAGGGCACCAGCTGGGGAGCGGCCGGAGCATGGGTCCCCGGGCCTCCCCGAGCGGAGTCAGCCAGACCAGAGCGTAGGAGGGAGGCCCTCTGTTCCCTGCGCAGCTGCCCAGAGCAAAGTGCCCGGTGGTTCAAACCACAGAAATGTGTAGTCTCCCAGCTCTGGGAGCTGGAGTGAGAGACCACGCGTCCGGGTTCCTCCTGGAGGCTCCAGGGGACAGTGTGTGCCATGGCCCTCTTCCAGCTTCTGGTGGTGCTGGCAGCCCGTGACGGGGTCCCTTCTTGTGGCCATGCCAAGGCGACCTCTGCCTCTGTGTTCATGCGGCCCTTTTACCCCCGCGTCTCTGAGTCTGCTCCCGAGCCGTCTCTCACCCTAAGCCAGCATGGTCCCATCTCGAGCTCTTGACCTTAATCACACCTGCTAAGGCCCTAATTCCAAGTTCGTATCCTGAGGTTCTGAGCAGACATGAATTTTAGGGGCACTGTTCAACGCACTGCAGGCCCCAGCAAGGGAGGGAGGTTGCGATGGGCAAAGCAGGTCCTCGGTGGGGCGGGGCTGGTGAGGAGCACTGGCCGTGACCCCCCCCAACACCAACATGGCATCAGGGCACCCCAAGGCTCCCCCTGCAGCCCACCTCCCCTGCCAAGCTAGGTGGATGGCTGTCCGTGCTGTGAGCCCACCTCACCGCCTGGCTCAGCTCTGACCCCTCGGCAGCTCGGGCACAGCAAAGGGGAAGCAGGTAACGGGCTGATGAGGAGCCGCTGCTGCTGCCAGATGGTGCCTGGCTCAGGAGGACGCTTGGGCTCCAAGGGGGTGCTCAGGGACCGCCACCTGCCCGGAGCCGGCCTGTGTGCCCTCTGTCTTCACCTTCCAGAAATGAGTCTGCTGGTCAGAGTGGGCGGCCCATCTGGAGCCGAGCTGTGGACCTGCCTCCACTCTGGGTGGGGCGGAATGACCCCGGACCCTGCGGCCCTGCCAGGCTCGGTCCAGCTTCCCAGGAGGGATCCGATTCTTCAGTTCAGGTCTGTGGAGCCCTGCGTCCCTGCACTCAGGGACCCCGATTTTCACCTTTGGTCCTCACCGGACCTTCCCAAGCCCACCTGGGTCAGGATCCCCCGCACCAAGCGCACCTGTGAATCACCCGGGGCGCTTTCTGAAGGCGCAGACACAAGCCTTCCCTGAAAGAGTCTGATTCTGTCGCCTGAGCACAGGGAGGGAGGGACGAGGGCCTGGGCGTGCAGGGGTGCCTCTGATGCCCACAGCAGACACAGGACAGACGAGCGGCCGCCCACAGATCTGCACGCACCTCACACCTGCTCACGGGTCTGTCTGGGCCATTCCGTCCCGCACGGTGGGCAACGGAACACAGAGAGAGGAAGAGAAGTACGAGGGGACCCAGAGCCTAGGGGGCTGGCTGCGGGCCGCAAGGACCGCTGGGCCGCCGGCCTGTCCCTCAGGCCCTGGAAACCAGGCACGGGCTGCCCTCGCCAGGGATACGCAGGCGGAGGGAGAGCTGCGGGCTGCGAAGGTGATTTTAAATTCTCTGGTGCAGTGTTAAGCGGGCAGCTTAGCCTCCAGTCATGTTTAGTCTTTGCTTCTCTCGGGCACGCTCATGCATAGCCAAGAAGATTTAAAATGTTTATGCGTTATTCGGGCCAGAATGAAAGAAGCTGGGGCGCTGTTATTGCAGGGTGCTCAGACTCATAATAATTGGGCTCCTCAAGGAAATAATAGAGAGAAAACCCACAGACGCTGTGGGGCACTTTGGGTGGAGCCTGGAGACGGAGAGGCAGAGCGAGCCACACACGCCCACGGGGCCCACGTCCCCACGGCTGGCCTCCGGCGCCCAGTGCTGCCAGGCCACCTCCCCCCATGGCCCGTCTGCTTCATGCGGCTCCAGGCTTCCGGAACACGCAGAGCGAGAGGCACGAGGGGCCGTTACTCCTTGAATGCCCACGTGAGCTGGCTGTTCTCACAAACGTTCTCTCGTTTAAGACCCACTCAGCCTGCGCCCCCATTTTATAGGCAAAATAACGGAGGCTCAGGTGGGTTAAGGGACTTGCCCAAGGTCACGTACTGAGTGGCAGAGCGGGTTCACGCCAACAATGAGAGCCCTGCCCTCCTGCCAGGCCACTCAATGCCCACCTGCTCCCCAAGCCGCCTCGGGGCCACCCCTCCAAGGGGGACATCAGGGAACCAGGCAAGAACCCTGACAGGGAAGATGTGATCCCCACCACCGGGAAAAGGAAGCAGTTCGGGTGTGTGAGGCCACAGAGGGCAGTGGCACGGGGGAAAGAGAGGGGCAGGCTGGCCGCTGTGGGGGTGTTTGGGCGGATGGAGAGGGCCCCGTGGCTGTAAGCACCCAAGGAATTGTGGGGCACACACGCTGGTGTCGGGGAGAGCCAAGGGCACCCAGCTCTGCCCCACACTGGGTGACCTTCCTGGAAACACCTCACCTCCCCTCGCCTGGGCTGCACAATGGGGATGACTCTGGTGGCGACCACCGCAGGTCATGACCGGGGAGTCAGTGGCCTACGGGCGATATGGCCATACGCCCCATCGCAGCCTGGCCCTGGCCACCCTCCCTCGGCAGTGCCCCCACCCCGCCCTCTGCCAGGGAGCTGGAGATTGGAGGTCTCTCCAGATCAGATGTGCTGATACAGTGGAAGAGTTTTTAAATTCAATGCCCTAAACCAACAGGGGAGATGGTTTTTTCCTGGTTTTGTTAATGTCCATGTTTCATTCTGCACAACAAGCCTAGTGCCATACAGTGCTGGGAGCACACCCAGGCATCGAGTGAGCACCCCCAGGACTCCTGGAGGTCCTTCTCCAGGCTGACGGGAGGTGGGCCTGGGGCCACGGACACATGCTGGCCCTCTGGGGCTCCATGTCAACCTCTCTGAAGCTCCCATTCTTCCTGGGTGAGGGGATCCACCTGGCTGAGGTGTGGAGATCAAAGAGAGTAGATCAGCCCTCTGCCTGGGGCAGGCAGGGTGCGGCCAGGCCAGGGTCCATCTGTCCTTCACCAAGGTCTATGAAGCATGTTGCTATGAGCAGGGAGCGTGGTCAGACTGGGGCCGGGAGGGAGAAAGCCCTGGCCAGGTGCTGCCTACCGCAGCTGCCTGGGCCTCCAGGGCCCTCCACCTGCTGAGAACCCTCCATCTGCCCGCACTGAGGCCAGACCAAGAGTCCACAGGGCCGACAGCCACAACCAGAGCCGCCCTCCTACCGTCCTGAGTCAGGTAACTTAGAAGGATGGCCAGATTTAGCAAGCCTCACATGGGATATACTCAAACTGGAAACGTATTCATTGTTTGTCTAGAACTCACATGTAGCCGGGGGTCCCGTCTGCAAGGGGTGGGAGTGGGGAGGCGTGTGCCAGTCCCAGAGGCGCCTGATGGGCCGGCCTTCCCACACACAGCCCATCCTGGGGGCCATGAGCACATGCACCCATCCTTCTGTTGTCCCCACCCAAACAGCATCCAGTGGACGCCAGTGCACCCACGATGAGCCCAAAGCAGATGTTAACATCCTAAATATTCCAGCATTGGCACTCCTTGCTTTCCTGAGCTGGGTACTCGGAGGAAGAAGGCAGAATTGACTCAGTCTCCTGAACTAGCCCTATCCACCAACTTGGAGAGGCCCAAGCTACAGAGAGAAAGGCCATGGTGAGGCCCTGGGGACAGAAGTATAGTCTCCAGGCAGGGCATCTCCCTTCTCACCTCCAGGGCCGGCAGGAGAATCACCCACCTCAATAGCCGGACCTCCCCTCCAGGAGGCTGCAAGGGCAGATGGGGGTCTGAGAGCGGAGGAGCCCTCCACCCACCCCAGGCATCCCCTGTCCCCAGAGTCTGTCCTAACGCTGCCATAGGGACAAAATCCTAAATGAAGCCCCATCATGTCCCCTGCCTGGCTGGGCTATCGTGCCCTCATTTTGTAGGGTGTCAGCCATGCAGGGGCCGAGTGGGGGTGTTCAGAGCGTCTGCCTTGTATCTCACGCTGCGTGTGGACCTACAACGACCCCAAGCTTCCGGATGAAATCTGAGCCTCCGCCTCCTTTTCCACCTGCTCACACTCATGGCTCCTTTCAGTTCTGACTTCTCTGGGAGTGTCCCTCTTTCACCCTCTTCCTCCTCCCCTATCCCTCCCCATCCCACGGGCAGAACCTACCAGAATGCAAGACAAGTAGCTCACTGCCACAGTCCGTAAAGTTTAGCCACCCAAGACAGATCGGAGGAGAGCAGACGTGGAGGACCAGATGGAGAATACCCAGTCCAAGGGTGGTGGTGCCCACGGTGATGGTGGAGGTGGTGGTGGTGATGGTGGTGGTGATGGTAGTGTCCATGGTGATGGTGGAGGTGGTGGTGGTGGTGGTACCCATGGTGATGGTGGTGGTAACCACAATGATGGTAGTGGTGTCCATGGTGATGGTGGAGGTGGTGGTGGAGGTGGTGGTGGTGGTGGTGTCCATGGTGATGGTGGAGGTGGAGGTGGTGTCCATGGTGCTGGTGGTGCTGGTGGTGTCCATGGTGATGGTGGTGGTGGAGATAGTGTCCATGGTGATGGTGATGGTGACAGTGGTGTCCATGGTGCTGGTGGTGCTGGTGGTGTCCATGGTGATGGTGGTGGTGATGGTGGTGTCCATGGTGATGGTGGTGGTGTCCATGGTGATGGTGGAAGTGACAGTGGTGTCCATGGTGATGGTGGTGGAGGTAGTGTCCATGGTGCTGGTGGTGCTGGTGGTGTCCATGGTGATGGTGGTGGCGCTGGTGGTGTCCATGGTGATGGTGTCTATGGTGATGGTGGAGGTGGTGACAGCAGCAATGGTGTAGCTCCCAGGGTTGCTGGTACTCATGACAGCAGTCAAGGTGACATTGATGGCCTCTATTGTGATGGACACACTGTCTCCATCCATCCCAAAGCATGGCCACAGTGAGCAGGCTCTGTCCTGTCCTCCCTGAGACCCCGGAGCACTACACCCCCGCCAGCCTGCCCCAGGCCCAGCCGAGCAGTTTATGAAGATGCGTCTTCAGTTTGGGAGTGCTCCCCACAGGAGGACCGTGCAAGGCAGCGGACAGGGTGTCTGCGTGGCTGCCACACTAATCAGGCCCCATCCACCCTCTTGGGAAGAACCGTCCTTTCCACTGTTTCCTTCAAGCTGTAATCTGGTTAATTAGAGCCAATTTGCTTTGGATCCAAATAGTGTTTACTGTCACAGGCAGGCAGGCAGGGGACAGTACAGAATAGCCCCACAAACTCCCACAAGAAGACAGGGGAGAGTGTGCCACACGCAGATGCGCCGTGCAGGCAGCCGGAAAGGCACAGGCCTTGGAGACCCGTGGAAACAGGACCACACCTCGGGGCCCCAACCCCAGGGCCAGCAGCAACCCCAGGAAAGTCCCTGCACCTCTGGAGCCTGGTCCCCCACACCCGACAGGAGACATGAGGCCCCTCATAAGGCCCTGAACATGAGTGAGGCTGAGGGCTGCAGAGCCCGTTGGGGGGCCCGCCTCACCTTCCCCTCCCCTGGCCCCCAACCCGCAGCACCCACGCTACTGACAAGAACCATTCTGCATCCAGAGGACCCTCATTGGTGCACGTTTGCCCAACACTGCCCCCTGAGCCTGCCGGCCAGGGCTGAGGATGCCCAGAAGACTGTGGCCGCGCCCCGGGCTCAGGACCGACCTGGCAGCGGTCCGGGCATGCAGTCAGCTGTGGAGCCGAGTGGGACTATTCCGAGCATTCCCATGAGCCCCGTCATCACCGGCTACCTGGGAGAAAACCTGCTCCCTGCTCCCAGGATTAGCAGCCCCTGCAGTGCAATCAGGATGTAAATACTCCCTCAGGTGCCACGGGACTCGGAAAAGCCATGCACAGTCCAAGCGGGCTTCCTGGCAGAGGTGGCGCCCGCCACGGCGCGGGCCTGAGCAGAGATGGAACCTGCTCGAAACTGCTCCCGCGAGAGGTGTGTGGTCCAGGGGCAAAAGCTCAGGGGTGGGGGTTGGAGGTCTGCGCAACTCTGCCCCTGTCCTGCTGTGGGATTCGGGGAAAGGTACAGGGTCATCGGCAAAGTGGCAACATCCCCGAGCGGAGCACGGCTCTACGCCTGAAGGCCCGGGACGGTCTGCACGCGGACGGGCCTGGCACACGGATGCGGTCGGCATGGGCGTTCCTACAGGGACCGCGAGAGGAAGGGGTCGGTGTGGCGAGCCCTGGCGCTCCCGGCTGGGCCAGCGAGACGTACTTGAACAAGCCCCTCGACTCTGGGAGAGGGCACCAAGAATCCGTTGGGGCCCCAACTCCATCTTGTAGGCCACTGACCCCTGACAGCCCCCCGCGGGCAGGACGGGCCACGAGGGGGTCAGAGGGGACACAGGGACTGAGATGGTGCTCAGAGCTTCTCCTTCTGGTCTGATGCCGGACTTGGAGGCCCGCTGGGATCACCAGCCCTCCGTGCGTGCTTCAGGGCACGGCAGATTCCCGCCGTGCCGCCTGTGGTGCCGCCTGCCTCGCCAGCGCAGCTTCCCCAGGGCAGGCCTGCCAGGTAAAGCACAAGACGCCTAGGCGACTTGAATATCAGATAAACAATGTCCCGGCTGGGCTGATGGTGGGTAGGACACGCTGATGATAAGAATTATTCATTCTGAAATGCACGCGTCCTCGGTCATTCTGATCTGGCAGCCTGACTCAGAGGTCCCCCAGCGAACCAAAGCCACCTATGGGAGGAGTGAAGCTTTCCCCAGGGAATCCCAAAGGCAGAAGCTCTATGTCCCTCATCGGCATGCAGTGTGCCCCCAAAACGGGACCTTGTCTCTCCTGTTGGACGGGGCACCCCCAAGAGTGAGGACTTGGAGCCCAAAATGTCTATTGTACTGCTTGAAGGGGTTCTGCAGCCAGCCCACGCCCAGGCAGGGACCCTGACCCCCATGGGCACGAGAACTAGCCATCACTCTGGGGGCGCTGGGACAGGAAGCTAGCTGGGCACGTCGACGTCTCCCCACCCTCAGTCCCATGGCCCCTGCGCCTCCTGCTGGCCCTCAGCCCCACCAGTCCCGGGAGGCTCCCACCTCCAGAGCCTTAGACCTGAGCAGTGATGTCTCGGGATCACAACCAGCGCCAACCCCAGGGATCTTGTCTCTTCCACCACCAGCTGTGGGAACCCCTCCCCCGTGCCCCCCATGTGGGGCCACCCAGCATCTACCCACCTCTGAGAATGGCACCTACCTCAACACGGCCCGTTCCATTCTGGAACAGACTCAACAAGCCGGAAGTTCTTTCCTGAATTAGACTCCAGCCGGCGTGCCTCGTCCCCCACCTCCCGGCCCCCGTGTCCTAGGAAAGCCCTTCATGGTGTGAGGACCGTGGCATGCATCTTCCTTTTCGGCATGTTCCTCTGGGCCCTCAAGCTGCCCCCACAGAGCTGTGTGTCCGGTGGGGGCCCCAGTGTCTGTAGGTGCGGGCACCCAACCCGTCAGCCCCTGCTCCGTTCTGGGAGATTCCACAGCCTCTGGGCCCCCAGAGGTTCCCTGGGAGGCTCCTGGGGCTTATTAGTGTGAGGCCCCAAGGACTCTGTGCCAACTGCCTCAGCCTAATACTTAGAGGGTCACGCACCCACAGCCCGGGGCCGCCGGAGGGAGGGGAGCCTTCCCTGCAGCTCCCCGCCATCCCGGCTGGCCCATGGGACCACACCTGACTCATTAAGCCAGCAAGCCTGCCCAAAGGTGGAGGAAAATAACGCTCATTTTGGGAAGCTCTGTCAGAAACTAAGGGTGAGAGGCAGCGGGCAGGCTGGTGGGTGCGGATGAACCTGGGAGGGGGGCAGGCAGAAGCGCCATCCACGGCCCAGGCAGGGTCATGCCTGGCCGGTTCCCACGGCAGCCAGGAGGACGGCTGGGCTGGAGCAGAACACCCGGGGGTCCTGGGCCCAGACGAGACGGCCTCAGACCCAGAGAGGGCGGGTCCTGGGCAGGGGGGAAAGGTCTGACTGTTTCAACAGGCCTGGCTCCTCGAGAAGAGTCCAGCGCAAGGTGGACGCGGCTCCCGGCGGGAGGCCGTGGTGGTAAGCCAGGAGCGGAGACCGTGGCTGGGCCAGGCCAGGGGCAGCGAGGAGAGCAGGTGCGGCTCTGGCAGTGGCCGGAGAGGCGGGTGGGGGTCACAAGAGAAGAAGCAGCCCAGAGCCGGCTCCAGGCCCGGGGACCGTCACCCCAGACAGGGCAGGGGGCGGAGGTCCGGGGCCCGGCGGGCTCTCAGCTGTTTGGCGAGGACGGAGCACCGGATAGAGATGGCAGGACAGGAGGGGAGCGTGTGGGGCTGCAGAGGCATGGGGTAGGAGGGTGGGGAGGGGAGAAGCCAGCAAAGAAGGCTGCTCCGGGCTGAGCAGGGCCCCCCTTCCCGCCCCTGGAGAAGCAAGTTCCAGCCACTAGCCCCCGCCTCTGGTTTCTTGCTGCTATCAGAGCCTCGGGTTTGCTGAGCATTCACAGCCTGACAGGCGGGGCTCACTCTGAAGTCAGGCAGTCAGGGGCACCACTGTGGCGATGCCTCCTGCTCTTGGGGTGACCAGGGCAGCCCCTGTGAGAGGCCCCTGTGAGGCACACCCCCCACACCCCGAAGCAGAAACCAGCCAGGGTGGGCGTCTGAGCCTCGTGGATCCCGCCCTGCCTCCTGCAGCTCCCCCGGGCCCCTGCAGGCCTGCGCCAGCGGCGAGGATGGACGGAGAGACGGCCCCTCTGCGTACCTCCAGTGCCCAAGCAGCACGGGCCAGGAAGAGTTGCCGCACGATGTTTGCTGAGTGAATAACCGATCAAGACGCCAGTGAGTGAGCCTAGCACTGAATGAGCCTGGCTGGGGGCTTCCACTGCCCTGACAACTGGGGAGGGGGCAGTCTCCCCCAGGGGGGATCCCCTGGCGGCTGGCTTGGCAGCCCCTCTCCTGGGCGTCTGGGGGTGCACTGGCCCCGGAGCAGAAGGCTGGGGCTGCAGTGCCTGAATATTGGGGAGGGACGGCCCCTTCCCTGATCAGGAGAAGAGAAATAATTTCATCAGGTCAGGGCAAGGAAAGGGCAGGGCACTCAGGAAGCAGTAATGACACAATTCTGCATAATCGCCTCTTAAAAGCACTTTAACTCCTCAGAGGTGCAGGGCCTTTCAGTTTAATTGATTCTCGGGGCACTGAAACGGTGCTGGCAGCAGGAAAGGGGTGCTGGCCCGGGCTCCTCCAGGCCTGTCACCTCCAGCTCAAACTAGGGTCAGAGAGGGACAGAGCACTCGGGGACAGAGACCAAGCCTGGGGCGCCGTCCCTGCTGGCCTCCCTCGGTTGCCCCCAGCACCCTGGGCACCGCAGCATGTCCGCCAGACATGCGGGCAACAGGAGCAGCCACCTTCCTGCAGAGGAACATACTCTCCCTGTCGTCACCAGCCCCAGGGCAGGTGTGGCCCTCAATCCACCTGTCCTCTCCACAACAGGGCCCTGTGCAACAGGGTGGCCTCCCCCTGCTCAGCCCAGATCCGCAAACAAGGAGGACTCAGGATGAGCTCATAGGCGGCTGGGCTGGTGCAGCCACAGGAGTGCTGAGCTTGAAGCTGTGCTGCTCACGGTACTCACCAGACGGGGGGCCGACCCAGCAGGACTGAGTGCCACCAAGCTGGGTTGGGGTTGGCAGGAGTGGGTTCCACTGAGCCAAGCTGCCACCAGCTTGAAGGAGGGTGCAGTCTCAGGCAGACATGTCCCCACAGGGGCATGGGGATCTCAAGGTTGGGCCAAAGACAGTCAGTTGCTGATTTATTCTTATGATTGATGGATGGTGGATGGATGGTGGATGGTGGATGGTAGATGGATGTTGATGGATGGATGGATGGATGGATCGATGGATCGATGGATGGATCGATGGATCGATGGATGGATGGTGGATGGGTGGATGGATGGATGGTGGATGGATGGATGGTGGATGGGTGGATGGATGGATGGTGGATGGATGGATGGTGGATGATGGGCAGATCAGTGAGTCAGTGCTGTCTAGGCCAGCCCCTTTCAGACTGCCCAGAATCACCGTGCCAGGGTCTATGTTGACCTCCTGACCTCAGTCTCCTCTTCATCACCATCCACACCGAGGCTGGCACACTGACCCCGTTGCCCCACTGCTATCTTTTTGCCTTTCAGGCCCCTCAGTCCTTACCATAACTTGCCTTCTGTCCTGCCCCTTGTTTACTTCTTGCACCTAAAGACTGTCTGCGATGGACCCCCTCCCTGATGTACCCCAGGTGGCAAAATGCTGCACACACATCTTACCTCCCGAGACCCTCTGGGCCAGTCCAGGCCCATTGCAGATGCCCCCTCCCCCGAGGCCTCTCTTCACCTGCTGACAGCTGGAGCCCATGCTGCCCCTACCTCCCTTTCCCTGCTCTATCCTTGGGCCCAACTAGGCCTCGCCTCTAACTCATGGCACTGATGAGCGGGTAGATGGGACCCAGCAGATACCTGGTCCTTAGTACAGGGAGGAAACAGCTTGGCAATGCCATGGTGACATTTGGGCCCAGCCTGGGGGACCTGTGCCCTCTGCCTGCTTTTCCTCCACAGCAAGACCCTTCTCCAAGGCTGGAGAGCGGCATGGGAAGGGCCACTGCCCGGGGAAAACCCCACCCTCCTCTGCCAAGACCTGTCTCCCAACCTGGCCACAGACTGTGAGCAATGCCTCTTCCCTGGCCCTGGGCCTGAAGGCTAATGTCCCCAGCAGGAGGCTGCCTCCATTTCCACATGGAGCCACCAAGGCCCAGAAAGGGAGAGGAACTTACCCAAGGTAGCCCAGCACGGGCCAGGAAGGCTAGACCTCACCCTTGTAAGGGTTGTTCCAGAGCAGAATTCTACGATTCCAGAGGCACAACCTGGCTCCCTACTCCTGCCTGCCACACGGCCCACATACGTTGTGTGTCTGTTGACAGCCAGGCACCTCTTGCATCTGTCCTCAGAGAGCTGGGGACATCCACAGAGCGGGAGCCCAGGGGTCTGACTCTAGTTCCAGGGTGCTGTGTGAGCCAAGGAGCCTCTCTGAGCCTGTCTCTCTGACAGCAACTTTTTGTGTCCACGGTCAAGAGCAAGAACTCCGCAGCCCCATGGTTTGAGTTCCATGTGACCTTGGGCCTGTGTGAGCCTGTTTCCCCATTTGTAGATGGGGATGAAGATGTGGCGTGCCTGACTGTTGAGGACGCTAGGGGAGATCAACCAGGTGAGGGTGGCCCCGAGCCTGGCACGTCCCCTGGGCGGGGACAGCTCCTGCGAAACAGGACGACGATGAAGGCCAGGAGCCTGGAACTAAGGACCCAGCAGCTCCGCGGGCAGGGGTGCACCGAGCATGGTTCACAACGGGAAAGGACCAGAAGGCAGCCTCCATGGTTGTGGCTCCAGGAGGCGCTAGAGAAGCAAAGGGGACAGGGTGAGGCCGGCCTGCAGGAGGGAGTGACAGAGAGGCCTCCCCACTAGTCCTGGCAGCCCGGGCTCCCTGCCCTCCGAAATTCTGCCCGGGGTGGCCCCCGCAGACTTGGCAAAGGAGGGTCAGAGCAGCAAGGGCTGCAGGGTGGGCTGCCCGCCCCCTGCCTCCCACCTGCGTCCCACCCAGCGCCCCCAGAGCTGCTGGCTGCCTTGGTTGGCATGCGGACCCGTGGGGTGAAACCCAGGGGTGGGGCTCACGGGGTGCCTTTCCTACTTCGGTGTGTCTGCCTCTGCCTGTGCAGGAAGTCGCCGGAGTTGGTTTAGGAGACATTTGCAGATCTTGGCTGACCAGCAAGCCTCTCCTCCACGGCACAGTATGCGAGGGGTGCTTGCGGCAGACAGGGCCGCCAGCCGGCCTGGGGAGACACGGGGGGCTACCGTGGGGCCCGAGATGAGCAGCCCCTGCAGCCCTCACAACCCCTGAGGCTCGCACCTGCACCAGCCTGCTCTATTCATGAGCCCCATCTTGCCGGCGCTTCAGTGCGCAAGCTGGGTTTCAGGCTCTCTGATGTCCAGTGGGCAGGTGCATGAGGCTGCCACACGGTCTGGACCCTCCCGTTCACCAGCAAATACTGTTGTTCTGAGCCCGCGGTGGCCGCGTGCATCGAGCAAGTTGCAAGAGAGCCAACCTTCTCTTCGTTCTCCTTCCCTGTTTCTGTATTTTGTTCCGGCTTCAATCCGTGCCCTTAAGGCCTCGGACGCGCGCAGCCCGGGAGGCCTGGCCGTGGATTCCTCGGCTGCAGGGAGGGACAGCTGGCCATGGCGGCCCGGGCCACACTGACCACGCAGGAGCCACGGGGATGGGGATGCTGCAGGCACCAGGGCCACTGCCTCACCGCCAAGTGGAGAGACAGTGGAGTGCACAGAGGTCACGGGGCTTCATGGCTGTGGGCAGTCGAGAGAGTCTCTCCAAACCTCTGAGCTTCACAAATACGAGCTACAGGCCACACGCGGCACCTGCCAGTCGGGGCAGGTAGATGACCGGCTCTGGTGGGTGTGCGGGACCCAGGGCTTCAGCAGTTTAACGGAGCCCTGGGCGGGGAGGGGCGAGAGCTGCCTGTGGTGGCCCTGGCAGGTTCCTGAGCATTCCCGTCGACTGGGAAGGTGTCGACACCCTCAAGGGCAGGGCCACCTCTTGCCCACTGTCTGCCCAGCACCCAGCCCACAGCTAGCTGCCAACAGGTGAGAGGGTGTGACGGTGAGCAGCAGGCCCCAGGTCACCCTGCCCCTTGGGGCCCTCCCCCTGGCCTTCCCCCGGCCCTCCCTCTGCTTCTCCAAGGGCCTGTTCTCGAGTTTGGTAAGTCCAGGGGACAAGCCCAGGCGCCTGCTGGACTCAGGGAGCAGGGGCTGGGGGAAGCAGGAACCACACTTTCCCACCGCCTCCAGTGTCCCCGTGCTGTCCCCTCACTGACAGCTGGGCTAGAGCTCAGGAGGCTCAGAGGCCAAGGGCCTTGCTGGAGCAGAGCCGGAGCTCAGGCAGGTGTTCCCCGTGGGCCGCCTGCGGGCACTGGGCCTCCCAGGAGCCCCCCTGCTGCACTGTACTTGACTGAACACACCAGGAGTATTCTGCACTGTTTTATATGCCACGGTTTATAAGGAGGGAAAAGGTCACTAAATGTCTGATATAATAATAAATTAAGCACAAATAAATGAGCAATGTTCTTTTGTCTCAAGCATTTTCCCACAAGAAGTAACACATATTTATTTGCAACAACAACAAAAATCAAATACCAAGGGGCGCCTGGGTGGCTCAGTCGTTGAGCGTCTGCCCTTGGCTCAGGTCACGATCCCAGGGTCCTGGGATCAAGCCTCGCATCGAGGTCCCTGCTCAGCAGGGAGCCTGCTTCTCCGTCTGCCCCTTCCCCTGCTCTCTCTATCTCTCTCACTTTCTCTCTGTCAAATAAATAAATAAGATCTTTTTTAAAAAAATCAAATACCAAGAAGTAGAAAGAGGGAGGGGGTCACCCACCATCCTAACCCCCAAAGATAACAGGGCTTTTTTCTAGGCATAGCTTTGTCTTAAAAAAAAAAAAAAAAGGTTGCACTTATATTTGATTAAACCCTTGATGAATCCTTCCTGAGAGAGAACCTTTGCCAGAAAGGATTGGCATGTCCGGTTGCAGGGTGACCTCGGACGCGGGGTGCCCCGACAGAGGGGCCGGCCCTCCCCCCACACACACGTCCAGGCCAGTCAGGGGCTTCGTTGGAGGTGAGGACAAGAATGCGCTCCGGCCGAGGGTCCCAGGGCCACTCGCCTGCAGTGACACTCTCGGGACTTGGAGCCCCTGGGGCCTTGAAGACCCCACCTCCTCGCCCATTCACTTCCGCGACTCCATTCCGGCAGAGCTGAGGGCAGGACAGCGCCCTGATGGCCACGGGGCTGGGAACACAGTGGTCCTCCAAACCCATGAACGGCCACGTGGCTCAGCGTCCACTCCAGAGCTGCCACACCCTGACGGCGTGGTGTCCGCTCCGTGTCACTGCCTGAGCCCCTCGAGCTGAGGAGCAGCCTGGGGACAAGCTCCTGCTTGTTCACTAGTGCCCCCCACCCTGCAGAGGGGTTGCTCGTGGCCAGAACACATTCCCCCCCCCACCAGCCGGCGCCCGAGGAGATGCACGTTCTGAGCCCCGCTCGGCTCAGGCACGGTTCCCTCCCTCACACGCCGACCGCCCCTCTCTTCCTTCTCTTCCCAGGGCCCCCAGAGATCGTCCGGGAGTCTCAGCACAGGAACAGCGGCCCTCCCGCCCCCTCCGCCCTGGACCTGGAGCGCCGGTTCACCCCGTGTATGACAGCGGCGTCCCGCGGGGCCGCCCCACCCCGGTCGCCCTCCCAGCCCCCACTTCAAGCTTCAGAGCCAGAGTCCGCAGGGCGGGTTTCAGACGCCTGCCCTCGCCTGTTTTCAGGACAACTGCCCTGTCCTTTGCTGCAGCAATTCCCGCAGGACGCTTCTTGCTCTGGGGTCTCCGGGTCAGCGAGGAGGGACCCCCTAGATGTCTTCGGGCCCGCCTCCCGCGGGTGCTGGTCGAACCCCCTAGGTGGCTGGAGGGTGGCGGGGACAGCACCCACCCCGTTCACTCTAGGACTTTGGAAGCCCCCGTCCAGGGTGGGTGGGCTGGGGCGGGGTCCCCTGGCTCCCCTGACGAGCTGCCGTGCGGGAGAAAAACGTCAATCCCAGCATGTGCCACTCTCTCTCCTCCAGACGTAGGGGAGCACCCCCAGCCAGGGAGCGGCGGCGCCCACCCCCCTCCTGCCGGCTAACCCTCATTTGCTGGGCATATCCTCTTGCTGGGGGGTGGGACACACTCTGGTTGTCCCAGAGAAGTACAACCTTTCCAGGAGCAGCACGTCACGGTTGACACAAGCCTCGAATTTCTGCCTGGGTCAGACCAAAAGGACGGAGCTGGAGGTCTTTCCACTGGGCGCACCACAGTGGGCCAGGGACACCTGGACCAGGGAGGCCAGCGCCTGCATTCTGGGGCAGGGTCCCCACGGACCTGGTTTTCGTGTCATGGTGACCTTTCCAATATCCCTACAGGAGGGTCGTGTCCCCCTCTGTGTGCAGGGAGCATCTTACACCTGAAGTTTGAAGGAATGGGTGCCATGGGAGAGTGAGCGAGTCCTGGAGAGTCTCATCCTGGGAACGCCAGGGAAGGGAGCTGCCCTGCCACCCGGGAGTCTGGAGGCGGTCTGTGCCCGCCCCACGGACACTAGAGGTGAGGTCCCGGCAGACGGGAAGCAGGGTGCTGGGTGCCCCCAAGTCTGTGGCCCCGCGAAGGCACCGCCGTACAACTGGAGCACAGAGCTCCCAGGCTGCAGATGCACTGACCAGCATGACCATCGGAGGCTCGACCTTCGTCAAGTGCCAATTCGGGGAGCATGGGCCATGCTCGGGGTTTCGGCTTCATTGTGAGACAGCCGTAAATAGACTGGCTGTTCACTGTGCAGATGGTGATGTGCGCAGTGACATATTGGTCTGTGCGAGCTCTATTTCACTAAATGACAAGTCCAGCTGACACGGTCCCAGACTCCTGTGTTTATTGCCTCGCGTGCTGTGTGCCCTCAAAATGTGAGAAGTGTTGCCCAGGCCTGTGGGGTCATGGCTGTTGTGTTCTGCATGCTTCAGCTATCAATACGTTACAGGTTCATACGTGAACTTACACTAATTTGGGAATGACACCTGAGGAGCTGGAGTCGGGTCATCTAGCAGCCCGGCCGTGCGAGGTTCCTGGGTGCCCGCTCCGGGCGGGAGCCGATGGGGCCAGACCACATCAGACTCGGCTGGGTCAGCTCTGGCCTCAGCCTCCTGTCCAGCCTGCCCTCCGGCCGGTGTCTTTCTTAACAAGAGTGAATCGGGAGTCCCCAGCTTGGTTCCCAGAAGCCTCAGCACCCACCAGCTAGGGGAAGTCAGGGCTGTGAGCAGAGCCGTCCACGCTGGTGTGGCTGTGGGTCCTGTGGGCTCATGTCCCACGACCACCTCCAGGGACACCTCCCACCCACTGCGCCCAGGACAGAGCTGCTGGGGCAGTTAGACTACCTGTTTGTCCAGACACCTGCCCAGGTGCTCGCAACCACCAGACATGGAGCCATATGTGGATCCCACGTGGACCAGGGTCTCAGCGCGGCCTCCCCCAGCATCCCGCCATCCCGCGTGCTCGGAGAGGCCACACCACCTTGCAACCTGCCCCTTCCCAAGCCTGGCCGGGCCTGGGGCAGGCTGGCTCATGCAGGCCTATAGTCAAGGCAGGCCATCCTGGTGATGCCCCGGCTGGCGTGAAGCCTGTCACCACGGCCACCCGCACTCTCAGGTCCAGGCCACCCTCCCTTCTTGCCAGTGACTCAGTGCTAGAGCGTCTAGTGCACCCCGCCCCCTCCAAGGACGAGTAGGCACTGCCCAGTTAAATTAAATTTCAGACAATAATTTGTTTTATTCGTAAAAGGTATGTCTCCTCCGATATTTCGGAAATACTTATACTAAGAAGTTACTGGCTGTTCATCTGAAATTCCAGTTTAACGGGGCACCCTGTATTCTATCTGCAGCCCTTCCTCCAGCGGGTTCGTCTCACCCAGGCCAAGGTCATCTCTTTCCACATCTGCTGAAAACCCTTTGCAGGCTCTGTACCAGGGCCACCTTGCTCTCTGGCTCTGGCCGCACCCCTTCCTGATGCCCCCAGACCACCCAGCGGAGGCCAGGTGCCCATGTGGTGGGGGTTGGGGTTGTATTTCCTGCCTCCATGGAGGGTGCCCGTGTCTGGGCGGTGAAGGCCATGGAGGTGACGCTGCTGACTGAAGGGGTGGCACTGATGGGGCAGGCTCTGGGCATCCTCGAAGTCACAGTGCCCTGGATAAGGTGGGGGGGCGGGCACCAAGTAGCAATGACCAGGCCACCCACACGGCACTTCTGGGGTGCGGGTGAAGGCAATTGAGCCAGAGGGGGTCTTGGATACCACCTGGGGAAGGGACCTGGGTCCCCCAGACCCATTCTGAGTTGGCTAGCTCTGCCTCAGACCCGCAGATGGGACTCAAATCCATTCTTGGGCCGGCGTCCAGGAAGGGGCCCACACAGGGGGTCGGGCACCACGGCCTCGCCTCCCAGCTTCCTCGGGGCTCAGAGGGCATGAAAATGCACAAGGCATCCATGAGACATCTACTCGCCCCTCGGACCAGCCTGAGCCCGGAGTCCCAGGCAGCTGCTGACTGTGGGCGAGGCTGTCTCTCGGGAAGGCTGTGATCTATGAATAACGGAAGGCCCTTTGTCTTCAATTTCAGGATGCAACGTGATGAAGGTGCTGCTCTCGGGCTTCAACCACGCTGACACCTTAAATCAACCTGAACCACCCCGCTGCCGTCCCGGGCACCCCTGAGGCAGCGGAACGCCCACGTCCTGGAACAGGCCCTCCACCCCAGAGCTGTCTCCTCTATGCTCTGTGTTCTGTCACCGTTTTCACCCTGAGTGTGGCCAAGGGGGGTGGCCTCTGCCTCTTCCGTGTTCCCCCCCACCCAGCCCCAGGGCACTGATTTGGGGCCAGCCCCGGGGAGCCGGGTTCACCTCAGCACGTGTGGGGACGCAGGTGCATGATCCGTGGGCCCGCCCCAGGCTCAGGGCAGTGGTCTGCAAGCAGGCGGTGACGGCCGTGCGCCAGGCAGGGGGCACAGCCGCCCAGGCAACGACCAGCCAGCCACCTCCAGGTCAGGAAGAGCGGTGGTCATGACCTCTGGGGCGCGTGCTGGGACCCCCGCCTCCTCAGCAGGGGTGTGCCTGGCGCACCCGCACAGCACACACATGACAGCCCCACGTGGCTCGTATGCCAAATGAGAAAACCGAAGCACAGAGCAGCAGGATGCCCACTCTCCGCCAGAGAGCTCACAGCCGAGAGCAGGACTAGCACTGCTCGGCACCTGTGTGTACCTGGCCCTTCCATCCATTGCCTCTCCAACCCCCACAGCAGCCCGTGGGGCCGATCCCAGTGCCTTGCCCACTTCACAGCCTCGGGGAGGGCCAGTGACTCGAGGTCAACGTTCAGAGAAGCAGGCAGAGTCCGCGTCCAAGCCCGCCCACGGTCTGCCTTCAGCAGCCACGCTCACTCTAACCACTGAGCCGCCTGCCCCCAGCTCAGCGCGCCTGGGCCCTGAGCCTCACCCGGCTGTGCAAGGCCACCCGAGGCTTAGCTCGTCTTCCTGGGGCACCGAGATTGTTTGAAGATTTGAAGCTGGAAAATGAAGTAATTTCACTGGTAAGTGACTCAGAACATTATGTTTAGATTGGAACAAACATGGCTGTATTATGAACACAGAATGGATTTTTAAGATGTAATAAGAGATGTCAGGGAAACATCAAGGTACTTATGTTGCTTTTCTGCTGCTAGCTGAGCTCTTCCACCTGCCGGAAGCAGAAGTGACCCTCGCGGGGCCCCGTGATGCAGGCGTTATTACGCCTAATCACAGGGAAGTGGTAGAGAACCAGAGAGGGCAAGCTACTGGCCCAGGGTTGCCCAGTGGCTAATATGCACACTGGAGCTCAAGCACGTCTCTCATGGCCCCAAGAGCAGGCTGTCCAGAGGGTGTGACAGCCAAAGCAAGGCTGGGGCATGGGAAAGCCATGCCCGACACAGGGGTTGGAGCTTCCCTCCCCTGACTCACACACTGCCTGGGCTCCCATTGCTCCCATCCCCAACTAGTGCATCCTGTCCTCTCCAAGCCTCAAGGACTTTACCTCCACAGAAGGAGAAGTGACACTTGCCACAGGGGTCTGCAGGAAGGCTGGGTGGGGAGACATGTGGCAGCAGCAAGCCTGCACTCAGGCATCGACACCTCACTAACCTGTTACTCAGCCCTCTTATGTCACCCACACCCTCATGTGTCATCAGTTGTCCACCCACTGGTCTCACAACAGCCTTTTGCCCACAACAGCCCTGGTAATACCCAGGTCTCCAGTATGGACTCAGAGCCAGGTCACTGGTCACTGTCACCATAATGGATGGAAGGATGGATGAATGGAAGAATGGGGGATGAATGGAGGCAAATGGATGGATAGATGATGGATGGAGGATGGATCAATGGGTGGATGGATGGATGGATGGTTGGATGGATGGATGGATGGATGGATGTGTGAGTAAATGGATGGATGGATGGGTGGACAGAGGTGTGGGTAAATAGATGGGTTGATGGATGGATGGAGGGGTGGACAGAGGCGTGGGTAAATGGATGGGTGGATGGAGGATGGATGGATGGATGGGTGGATGGGTGGATGGATGGGTAGATGGATGGATGGATGGGTGGATGGGTGGATGGATGGGTGGGTGGATGGGTGGATGGATGGATGGATGGATGGATGGATGGATGGGGATGATGGGTGAGGAATGGATGGATGGATGGATGGATGGACAGACCAACAATGGATGATGAGTGGGTAGGTCAATATCAAGTGCAGGGGCTGATGAGGAGAACATGCCCTCTCCTAAGACTACCAGCAGCTGGCCCTGTGCTGACCCATGAGGCTCTCACCCTAAAGTTCCCTTTGTGGAGCTCCAGGGTCTCTCAGATGGTGGAGGGGGGTGTGCTCCAGGAGGCAGGGCTGTACATATAGGGTCACTTCTGAATCCCCACTCCAACTGTGTCATCACAGAGAATCTTCTCCCAGCTGGGGAGAGGGGTGACCTGAAGGAGCTTCCACCCCCCTCCCAGCCCCCAGCCAGGACTTGGTCCCCATACCAGTCCCTAGGGATGAATTGCTTTCTTTCCAGGCACCACACTCCCTGTGTTCCCAGAGGGGTAGACAGAAGGCCCTGGGGTTGGTGACGTGATCTTTGTCCCAGAGGAAACCTCGGGCAGAGCCAGACTGACGGAGCAAGGCTGAGAGCCAGGGATGGGTGGACACTGGTACAGGGGCAGCAAACAAGGGAAACAGACCCTGCCGCCACCTGCCTCTCCCCAACTTGAACAGTGTCCTACAGACATCGGGTTCCCCAGAAGCAGCCTGGCCTGATGGATGAGCCACAGCCGCTGAGCACTCTCAGCCCACCTCTCCTGGCCAAGTGAGCTGGGGGGGGGGCCCGGACCACCCCTTCCCCCCATAACATGAGGAAATAGCCGGGCCCACACTGCAGCCCAGCCCCCCGCCCCCGCCCCAGCCACAGCCTGGCTCCCTCGGAGCTCAGAATGTCAGCTGTTGTCATTACCGTGGAGAAAAACAAGGCCCTGGAGAGGCTGTGGTCCCCTGCCCTGTGGACCCCAGAATTCAGGTGTCCTGGCTCCCAGCCCCTGCTGAGCCCACCCCAACCAGACCTCCCTCAACCACAAGTGACTCCCCAGCGGAACACCATGCTCGGTGCAAACTCCGTTAGTGTGTGGGGCGAATCTTCCTCTCTGGCTGGGCCTGGGCCAATCCCGTCAACTCCCTGGGCCTCAGGGGACGGGCGGGAGCACTCGGGAGATGAAGTCCGCGGAACCCCAGCTCAGGCGTCCTCGATGGATGGACTGGGCCAGGGAGGGGCAGGGAGGAAGAGTTCGGCTTCCCACCCAGCACAGGCCTGGCCCGTAGTAGACGCTCAATAGATGTTTGTTGAACCGAACTGAAGGGGAAAATTGACTTTCTTTGCTGAGTGCAGCCCAGAGCCCTCTGATCAATGGTGGCCATCGCTCCCTCCTGCTTTATTAAGTGGCCGCACTGTCTGTGTTTGTAACTGCCAGAGAAAAGTGAGGCACGCCTTCGACTCTGGGAAAATCATGATCTCACACCGCGTGCTGATGGAATCCCCGACAGCGTCTGGCTCCTGGAGTACAGGGAGAACGGGCTGGGCAGCCTGATGCAGGGACGGGGTTTGGGCCACCACCCCCTTGGGCCCCATCACTCTGTGGCCAAAGGAACTGCCCCCTCCCCAGAGTCTGTCTCAGAGCAGGAGAAGGAGACGTGACCAGAGCAGGCTCCTGGCCGTGCGTCTAGCAGCCCCAGCCTGGGCTCGCGGTGGGGGCACGTGCACATTCCAGGGACTTGCCAGCTGGTGGGGTCAGGGCTGGGGGTGAGCCATCTGTCGGGCAATGACTGTCCTCCCCTCCCCCCAGTGCCCAGGCGGCCGGAGTTGAGGGCCCGCCCCCACCTGGCGTCTCTCTCTCCCTCTCTCTCTCGGCCCCTCTTGGCCTGCCTGCACCTCTTCCTCCTTCTTTGTCCCCCAAGGCCGGGGTCTAGCCAGCAGGGGCAGCCCTCCTTCACCACTACCCCTGGCCCTACCTGGCATCCAAGACCTGAGGGTCCTGACAGACTCGTTCCAGCAGACCATGGGTGCCTCTGGGCTCCCCAGACCCCCCGCAGGCCAGGCCACGTGCCAGGAGGTGGGAGCAGACCCGGGAGCTGCCTGGAGCTGGGCTACTCAGGGACAGGAACCTGGGCCCACATGACTGGGGCTGAGAAGACAGCTAGCTGGGGACATGAAGAGGAGGCCTCCATTGAGGAAGGAGCAGCCCCTCGGGGAAGGTGCTCCACAGAGGCGGGTCCCGGCTGACAGGTGAGGGACAGCAGACCGCAGCTCCCACCCCAGGCTGATCTGGCTCCAACATCACGCCAGGAGCCCCCACTCTGGGTCAGGCTTGTGCAGGGCTCGGGGAATTCTCAAGGATACCCGGGGGGCCTCTGTCTGTCTCCCCCTCAGACCGTGCGCTCCTGAGGGAGACCAGTGCCTCCCTCCTCTGGGCCCGGCTGCAGCGCACAGGTCCTCTGTCCCCGCATCAGGACCCTGGGAGAAAGGGGCAGACACAGGAGGCCCCACCCCAGGGACTCGCCTTCCTCAGGAGGACCCTGGCCCTGGACCCACTGTGCTGTGTCCCGATGGCCCAGGGACGCAGGGCCTGTCCACTGGCCGCCCCTGCATGGGGGGAGATCCTCCCAGAGCTCCCTTCTCCTGTCCGATTGGCTTTTCCCCAGCTGCCTCCTCCCCACCAGCTGCCGGATTATTCTTTAATGTCAAGCACTGGTGGGTGGATGTCAGTTTTGGCCTCAGCCTCGGCCAGAAACCACACTTGATAGGATAGCGCATTACTCCGTCCAAAGCCAGAGGGATCAGCTCTTCAAACCCATGGCTCTGTGAACCTCCCTCTCCACGCCCTGCCTGCCACCCCATTCTTCCCACGTGGTGACAGCTGCTGGGCCCCTAACCCCCCACCCACCCACACCCCAACATGGCTCCTGCGAAACCGGGGGTCAGGGTCAGCATCCATTCTGCTCAGCAGGTTGGGGGCACGCAACCACATTGCTGTCACCTTGTCACCTTCCCCACCGCCAGCGATCTCACCCACAGCCCACCGTCACCCCACGCCCAGCACGCCCACCGCCACCAGTGCGCGAGGTGCCAGTGTCTGTCCCCCCGTCCTGGCCCGCCACTGCAGACGGCGCCCCCGACATCGACCCGTACAACAGCACAGTAGCACAACAGCGACAGACAGCTCTCCCAAGAAGAGGCACAGTGGCCGCGGAGCACGGGGCCAGGCGCTCCACGCCGCTCACCGTTGGGGGACGCAAACCAAGCCACCGTGAGACACGCCTCACCCCCAGGAGGACGGCTGCCGCCGGAGGAGAGCCACAAGTGCTGGTGAGAACGTGCAGAAACGGGCCCGCGCGCGCTGCTGAGCTGGCAACGTGGCGCAGCCGCTCGGAAACCAGTCGGAGTTTCCTCAAAGAAACGAACCACAGAATTACCTCCTGAGCCCATGATTGCCCTTCTGAGAATGAACCCGCGAGAAAGCACAGCAGGGACATGCCCGTCTTCACAGCAGAGTGATTCCTAGGAGCCAAAAAGTGGAAGCAGACCAAGTGTCCACGGGCGGATACACGAAACATGCTCCATCCACACGATGGTGTTCAGCTTGAAAAGGGGGAAATGTGAATACCTGCTACCTTGTGGATGAACCTGGAGGACATGGCATTGCGTGAAATGAGCCAGCTACAAAAGGACAGATCCTGCAGGATTCCACGCATGCGAGTCACCTGGAGTCGGCCTGTGATGGTGGGGCCGGGGACTGGGGCGGGGAGGTGCTGCTTAATGGGGACACTGTCGGTTTGGGAAGACAGGAAGAGCCATGGGGATGGCTGCTCGGCAGTGTGAGTGAGGGAGTACCACTGCACAGCCCACGTAAAGGTGCTTAATAAGGTAAATTTTAGGTCATGTGTATTTTGTTTTAAGGAGAGAGAGGCTCAGCCCGTCAGGCCTGTGACACACAGATTCACCCACAGAAATTGCAAGGAAAACCCAGTGAGCATCTGGGGTCAAGGACAATATCCAGCTGACCCGGGGACGAGGGGCCTCACCTCTGCCCTGAGTCATCTGAGGCTTCCCAGAGGCGGGAAGACACACCAGCGCCAGGCCTCCCGGACAGTGGCCCCCCGGCCAAGCCTGTGTGGAAGGCCCCTAGCACAGTAGACTGGGGCCCCCCACGTCCGACCTGCAGCCTCTGCAGCACACAAGCTCCTGGTCAGCCAATGTTCTGTCCTGGTTCTGAGAGTCCGGGGGCTCACACCCCACCTTCTAGTGACATAAGCGGAATCCGACCGAATGATAATGAAGCTATGCCTTCAGCGAACCATCATGCCCCACGTCCCGGCAAGTCCCTGAAGCAGGCAGGTGTTGGCAGCAGGGGCTGGCCTGGCCTCTTCCCAGCCTCCTCTGTCCACAGCTCAAGCCTCCATCCTTGCCATTGTCCGGGCCTGTGTCTGCCTCCCCTGCTAAGGCAGAGTGTGGGCCTGGCCGCCCTGTTGGGCTCAGTACCCTCCCACTCCCTTTGTGCCCAGAGCAAAGCCCAGCAGATTCTTGCGGGATGGATGAGCAGATAATTGAACAGTGAAGGTACATCCAAGCCAGGGATGGGAAAGGTGAACACAGGGGTGGGTCTCCAGGGAGAACGTGGGCCAGAAGGAGGGGTCCACACCCATGGCCCTGTCCACACTGGCTGACGCCTGCTAGCCACGAGCCCTTTGACCACCGCACATGGCAAGTACGTGCATTAATACATATTATCTGAGCACCTACCATGTGCAGAGCCTGTGCTGGGCCAGCCCAAAGTCTTGACAGATGCACATGAGATGGTTAACAGCATAGACTCTGGACTCAAGATACACCCTCAGCCCTGCCCTCTGCCAGCCATGTGAGCTCTCTGAGCCTCAGTTTCCTCCTGTGTGGAATGGGGATGGCAGCACCCACACCGTACCCTCGAGGGGAGAATGGAAGGGCATCAGATAAGGCAAGGCCAGGGGCAAGGCGCAGGTGTGTCGAGGGCCCAGCAGGGCAGAGAGGAGCCTGTGCTGAAGTCCTTGGGTGCTGCGCAGGGAGTACAGACCTCGCCTGTCGGCAATAGGGAGCCATGGGGGGCACCGGAGCTAGGGAGTGGTGCAAGCAGCCTCTTCCCCAAACCGTCCCTGGTGGCTGCAGCCCCTGTGGGCATGCCCCCAGTCCTGCGCCCATGCACACGCTTCCCCTCTCGGGAGCACCGGGAAGGGGGACAGCACAGTCCAGGATGAGCCATGTTCTCCCTCACAGCCCTACTCGGGAGTGGCTCGTAGGGGCTCGGAACAGGGGCCATCACGGGGGCCCCAAAACGACTCGGTTCCCCATCTCATCCCTCGGGTGTTTCCGGCAGCCAGGAGAGGTTAGCAAGTCATCAGCACCACCCAGAAGGGAGGATGCTGAGGGGGGAGGGGGTGGTGAGGACAAAGCCAGCTCGAGATGTCAGGCGGGATACTTACGGAATTCCTCAATTAGAGGCTGGGAGGGTGAATATATTTATGATTCGAAGTGTCTCCTGAAACAACCACGCACCCTCAGAAATGTATGCAAATTCTTCTAAGGGCCTCTGGAGGGGGCGGGGTTGAGGTTGGTGGGGGGGTGGGGGCTCTGCGGGGGGCGGGGCGGCCTGCACACACACCCCCCCCTGCTGGGCTGCCAGAGGGGCCCTGGAGGGCCGGCCCACCCTCCTCCTTGACCCCCATGAGGGCCCGTCTCAGGCATAAAGGTCGCAACCTCGGGAAGCCCCTCTCCTGTTTCGTGCCCCCGCTGCCACGAGGACGCGGGCTGCCGGGGCACCAGGCACCTCCCCCACCAGCATTTACCCACGTGTCTCTTCTGCTGACCATAAAGCCCTGGAGGCAGGACCCCGACCGTCTTGCCCCCAGCGGTCCCTGCTCCCAGGATGGCCCTCGCCGCCGCCGCCCAGAGACTCAGCACATGATGGAGTGAGCCAGGGGAGGCAGGCGCCAAGGAAGCCGAGCAGGAAGGCCCCGGCCGCCCTCCACAGCGTGGTCCACCGTGTCTCCCAAACCAGATGGTCAAAGAGTCCGCTCTGCAGAAGAAATCCGGAGCTGGAGGCCGAACGGCTGCAGTCTCCATCCCTCAAAGCAAGAGGACACTCCGTTTCTGCAAACCCAAAGGGCAAGGTCCTGCCTCCGAGGAGTCTCAGAGCTGTCCACCCGCCTGCTCCCACACAGCAGACACTCCTCTGTTGCATGGTGCCTGTTGACCCACCCAGAAGTGGGGGACGAGGTGGGAGCATGGGGCGGGCAGGGGGAGGAAGGGCCTCAGGAGGCCGCCACCACCTTGAACCCGGACAGAAGAAGTCGAGGCTCATGGAGCTGACAGCCCCCGCCAGCCGCTGCAATTAACACAGAGCCGTTGACATCTAAATAATGTAACCGTTATCATAAATAATCTGCGGCTGTGATGAAGATCAAGTTATTTATAAAAGAATTAATAATCACGACGTGAGTGCACCGATGGATGAGCATGCGGTGGGGACACTGCCCAGATCCCTGAGCAGAATTTCTGTGGGGAATAATGAGTCCGGGAAGAAGACAAAGACGCTCTTCCTCTGCTGTCTACAAATGAATTCCTGGTGACGAGGAAATTGACACAGGCGCTCGGACTGAGCTCTGCTGACAGAGGTGGCAGGACGGGAAATCTGGCCCCGGCGGCCAGCCCGGGGAGGGCCACACGGACTTCGTCCGTTGTTCTGGAATGGGATGAATTAAATGAGCCCTTAGACTAAAGGGTCACACGCCGCGCGAGAAAATGAAAGCACAGACAACCCAGAGGTGGGGTCTGCAGGCCCTCGGGGCAGGGACTGCGCACAAACCCAAGACAGAGGGGAGATCGGGGGGTGGAGGGCTGGAGTCCGGCTCACAGTATGCCATGGGGAGAGGGGCTGGACTGTCCTGGGGGCTGCCCCTCACCCTGGGCGACCAAGAATGCTGCCTCGGTTTACCTCTGCTGCTGAGGACTGGTCCCACATCAGGAACAAATTAAGGACCTCCCCGCTGGGAGTGTGGGTTTCTGGATGCCAGCCTGCCACCAAGGCTTCCCCTCCGGGAGTCCTTCCCCCCGCCCCAGGGTCCGGGGCCAGCTCACCAGCTTCCTCACCGTGTCACGCCCCTGGGACCCTGTAACAAAGCTTCACAGGCCTGGCAGCTTAAACAGGAGACATTTACCGTCTTGACCCTGGAGGCCAGCAGTCCCAGACCAGCTGTCGGCAGGGCTGGTTCCTTCTGAGGCTTTGAGGGACACACTGTGAGGGGCGCCTCCCTGGCTTCCGCGGCGCCCCGTCCTTGGCGCCCCTTGCCTTATAGAAGCCTCCCCCCATCTCTTCGTGCTCATACATCATCCTCCCTGTAAGCATGTCTATCTGAATGTCCCTTTTAATAAGGACATCAGTCATATGGGATTGGGGCCCAACCTGCTCCAGTGTGACCTCATCTTAACTAATTACTCCTGTAACGACCCTGTTCCAAATACAGCCATAGTCCGAGGTACTGGGAGTTAGGACCCCACCATGAACGGGGGGGGGACACTATTCAGTTCCAGACACCCCTGTGGGCAGAGTACCCTGGTGATCATTGGAAGGGGAGGGAAGCAGGCCCAGCGGATGCTGGCAGTCACCAGGTGCGGGAAGCCAGCTGGGCTGGGCTGGACAGCTAGGTGCTGCATGCCCTCCCCCTGCACGGGCGCGCACAGCTGCCGGGCGAACCCCCACCCCCATGCCAAGGGCAGTGGTCAGTGTGGGGTTACTTACTCATTGCTTTATCCTAACTTTCTGCATACTGACTAGAAGCATAGGCCCTTGGAACAGATGAGGGATCCCTGACATGGCCAGATCCAAAATGCCATCCAAGTAGTGATCTGGTCCCCAAGCTGTGGGGACGCGGGACAGGCAGGCAGAGGTATGAGCGTGTTGAGTCTGTTCTGGGCCCGGCGACCACAGGAAGGCCCCCAGTTTGCTCTTCATCAGCCAGGAAGGCCTCATCCACTTTTTACAAACAAACAGACTCAGAGAGGCTGAGGGACGTGCCCAAGGTCACACGGCCAGGTGGGACAGGTGGCCACCCTCTCCAGGCTGCGCCAAGCCAGCCAAGCCCACTCCCCGCCACTCACCAGTGCCCGTGCTCCCTGAGGACAGCACTGCCCTCCCTGCATTCACCTCACTGGTCCGTAGGAGACCACGAATGCCCTGCCACACACGCCTGGCAAGATTCTCGGGCCAGGATGACCAGCTCCCACCCCTGGACAGCCTCTCAGAACCCCTAAGCTGCCCCTGGTAACTGCAGGGAAGCCTGGGAACATTCCCCAGTCCGGGAGCTCCAGCTGCATACGGGGAACCTTCCCAGCCCCCAGGCCACAGCCCAGCTCAACAGAAGGCCGAGGCCGAGGAGGCGGGGGTACCCCACCCTCTCTCTTCTCCTCCGGGTACTTCGTCCTGTTCCCTTGTGCTGGGCTCCGGCCCCCTCCATGGGCTTGCAGCGTCTATGGAGTGCATCTGCCCCAGCACCAGCACCACAGTCTGGAACTAACCTGCTTCCAGTCCTCGACAAAGCGCAGGCGGTTAATTGCACGCACGCCGCTCCATCCCCTCACAGGCGGGCGCTCTGGCTCTCCCTACCTGGGCCTACGCCTCGGCTTGGTGGGCTTCATGCTGAGCTAGGTTTACTCCCACAGACCGAGCCTCAAACTGTGAGCCCAGCAATGGGGTCAGATCCCCCCTGGCCTCCGCAAATCCCTGCCCCCCTCAGAGCCTCTGTTTCCTCCTTTGTAAGGAGCGGCCGGCCCCAGACACTTTGGAGTCGGACAGTTGGGGTTCCCATAATGCTGCTCACTGAGGAGGTCTGGGCCAGGCCTGCCACACACGGGCTCTCTGCCTTCCTCCTGGTCCCCCGTTCCCTCCCGTGCACAAGCACTTTCACGCATCTCACCATGCACCCTTTTCCAGGATTCTACTCCCAGGTCGCCTCCTCCAGGTAGCCTGCCGGGCCCCTCCCCTCTGCTCCACTGTGATCACCTGTCCTGCCTGACCTCTCGTGTGGCCTTCGACCAGTCCCTTAGGCCTCTCTGGGGCTCAGTTTTCTCACCTGTAAGGTAGGGATGACTGTCAGGGCCTCCCCATGAGACTATAAGGGTTCACGAGGTCATGCACACCAGACAGAGCTGGTGAGTGGTATAGAGGCGACGCAAGCGTCCACACCCGGTTCCCAGCCTCCAACCCCAGCACTCAGGATCCAGGCTTTTCTCTAGCTGGTCTCACAGCACCAGGGGCCTGGGGAGGATCGGGACACTGAAGACCCCGCCAGCCCCAAACAAAGGGGGGCTCTCAGTGAACTCTGGGGGTGCAGGGCCCTGAGGCTGGGACAGCAGGAGCCACGACCAGCAGGACCTAAGCACAGGTGTCCCCCCTGGCAGGACGGTTCGAGAGACCCACCTGGAGGGGTCAGCCAGGGGCAGGGACAGGAGAGGCCCCAGGTGACCGTGTGGGCCAAGCCAGGGGGGGCCAGCTGCCTCAGCCAGACCTCATTCCCGTGTCCAGAGCCGCAGACCACCAGCCCTGACCGCTGGCGACCGGGAGGGACCCAGCAGGCATGGGAGGCGCAGCCTGTCACCATCCCTCGGCCCCCACGACACGGGGCGCATGCCCAAGGCGTGGGCTCCACCTTGGCTGCGCTGTTGCCTCCAAAGCAGGGGACAGGCCTTCACTGTGCCCTGAATTACAAGTGTTCTAAAATACTACCAGGAACACAACCTTTGAGACTTTCCCCTCATTTAAATTCTTCCTTGACATTTACACAACAGCGAACAGAGCAAAGCACCAGGGAGGGAGCCCCCGGGAGGCCGCAGGCTCCTTGTGTGGCAGGAGAACAACCAGGAGGAGGCAACAGGGGCCACCCCACGCCCCCGGGGGCAGGAGAGGGGCTGACAGGGACAGGGGCAAGGGGGGCGTGGGGCACCCGGCTGGGTCTCACTCAGCCCACCAGCCCAGGAGGTGGACGAATTGGCCCCATTCCCCGCGAGGGAAGAGGCTCCGAGGGGCTGGGTGGCCAAAGGCACACAGCTGAGGAACTTTGCTTGTCCTGATTCCTGCAGGGCCTGCTGTCATGACAGGAGTGCGCTGTGTGGGATCCAAACAAGCAGAACCCAGTCAGCCCCCGCACCCAACTGCCCTCCCCAGAGCAGGAGACACCAGCTCCCCTGATGCCCCCCCGAGACGCTGAGGCTCTGTGTCCCCGGTGCAAGGTTGGGACGGCACCCGCGGGGGCCCACACCCCCCGGCCCACCCCAGCCACGTGGTCTCAGGCCAGCTCCCCCGGGATCGGAGAAGCCCCGCGCCTGGAGGGCCTTCAGGAACCACCCCCCTCAAGAAACAGCCGCATCTAACAGTGATGCTCTGGGTGCCAGAGACCCTCGGGGAGGGGGTCTCCCGGCCAGCAGGGCCTTGCCACCACAGTGACATCGTGTCTCTTCTGATCATTATGAATCTGCAGAAGTGGGGCTTCGCCCCCGGGCCCTGGCCCAGGGGAGAGTGGGACGCAGCCAGGGAAGGCACTCTGTGTGGCCCTCCTGCTCTTGTCCGGGATTTTGACAGAGAGCTGGTGCGGGCTCCCACGAGCGTCTGCCCTTCCCTCGGGGTCAATGACCCCGTCTGCCCTTCACTACGGCACACTGGCTGCACCACAGAGCCACGGCCCACAGCCTGGGCACCGCTGGAAAGTTACCAGGGACCGTCCCACAAGCCAGCCCGGGCCCCCTTTCAGATGCCAGCGCTGTGCTCAGTTCAAGCTGCCAGCACCAGCAGCACCAGGTGGATCCCAGGGGCCACCCGAGCCACTGACCTGGGTCACGTGAATGGCCCTGCTGTCACCCCGGGCCTCCGTGTCCAGCCTGAACCCACGTGTGCTTTGGGCAGTAACAGGTTCGGGGGCCTCTCTGACCCGCATTCCCGGGGAATGTGCTCAGAGCTCTGCCAGCGACCATCAAAATACTGTCAAAACCGTTTTCCAGGAATGACTCTGGTGGGAGTGGGGAGGGGTCTTCAGGGCCAAGTGTGGATGAGCTGGTGGCATTTAGCAAAGGAAGGGGCCATGCCTCTCGGTCCACAGCCCGCTGTCCCCTCCCTGAGCAAGTGCTGGAGCCCAGCGTGTGGCGGGACAGTGGGGGCCTGGGAGAGGGGCCCAGGCTGGCTCGTCGGGCTTCACAGGGCGCTGCCGGGACCTTGGGGTCCGCTGGGGAGCTCTGGACGGAAGGATGTGACCTGATGTCTGTGCTGACCAGACCCCTCGGGGCTCTCTTGGCAACAGACTGAAGGGGGTGCCAGGAGGCGACGCAGGTGCTGACGGCAGTGTGGACGGCATGGACGGTGTGCATGGGGAAGGCACGGGCAGGGGGGCAGAGACCACCTCTGGGTCTCCTCTGAAGACACAACTCAACCCACAAGGTCTATCAACAAACCGGACGCAGGGGGCGTCCAGTCAGCCCCCAGACCCCTGAGTCTCTGGAAGGACAGTCCTGGAGAGAGGCCTGGCTGGACATGGCCACTAGGGAGCCAGGGTGGACTTGGGGCAGAGCAGGGGTGGCACCCAAGGCCGTGGGAACGGGGACCCGGCGCTGCAGGAGGAGCCCAGGTCTCTGGTCACAGCTGATCCAGGGGGGACCACGCTTGGGAGGTAAGACAAGAGCTCGGGCTGGACCCCAGGCCTGGGCGCTCCCCACTAGCCGGGGCAGGAGCCGAGGGCCGGGCCAGTCTGAGGAGGAGTGGGTCCTTCCCAAAGGCCTTTCTGGAATGCTGGTTCCCAGGCCCCGCTGAGCACGCTGCCTGCTTCCTTGTTGTTTTTCCCCTCCCTTCAATACAATTATAGATTAATTAGTTCTCACCAAGCGATACCTGACCTACATCAGCGCCTCTGTAAGACGCAGAGCCAGAAGAAAGAAGCACCCGGCTATATAAAGACAAGCAATCTATTTTAAAAGAGGTCTGTGTGCGGAGAGTCAGCTGTTCTGCGTCCTTGTTATATAAGGCTTATTTAAAGGCCGCACACACTCTCGCTGTGCGCGATTCACGGCTCAGTGGCTCTGAGCGTGGGGTTAATCGCCAATTGAGTCTGGACGCAGCAGCGGGGCGCTGACAGCAGAGCGGCCTCCCCGGGCACCTGGAGACCGTGAGCACATGTGCCCACGCGCGCTGCGTCCCCACGTTATGCTCTCCTCCTCTCCCCGCCTCCCCATCCAAGCAGCCGCCACGCTGTGCTAAACCATGGGATCCCCTAGGCCAGGGGTCACATCTCCTTCATGCCGGGGTCCGCGAAGGCCAGGGAGAGCCTGGGCATGGGAGGCATCACCCCCGAGAATTAGGCTGTGCCGCGGGCAGGGCTTCTCTCGCTCCCACCGTGCGCCTAGTTTCCTAATCGCCGGGGCTGCCGTGGGAGGCAGGTTCCCCCACCCTGGTGGGCCACCTCTGAGACCCCCTCGGTGACCCGCCTCCTGACTTGCACCCCTGTATCATTCCCTCCCCTCGGTGTGGCCCGACTGCATGACTCATGACTTGATTCAAGGCAATAGAATGGGCAGAAGCCATGAGACCTCTCTTTGGAGACTGGTTTCTGCGTGTGCTCTCTCCCTGTCAGGCTGTGGGACAAGGGACAGAGGCCTGCCGATGACCACACGAGGGAGCTTGGATGCCGACCACCCCACCCAGGTCCCCCTCGGATGAGACCACAGCCCTGGACCACAGCCGACAGCAACCTCCTGAGGGGCCCCAGTGAGGCCACGCCTGGAATTCTGGCCCACGTGGGCTAAGTCATCACGCAGTAACCGATAACCAATACCCTACCTCATTTCAGAACTGGGGGGACTCACACCCCAAATGTTGACTCAGCTCCGGCCCCAAGCCGTGGCCAGATTGAAATTCAGATTCGGGAGTGGGCTGGGGGAGGGGTTGGGGGAGGGGGCCTCCCAGCTCCCAGACCCTGCCCAGGCACCCAGCCTGGCTCAGACTCTGCACCCCCCGCCCCCGGATCCTGGCCAGACCCTCCCGGGATGGAGGCCCGCTGCCCCCTTCCTAATGCAGCCCTAAGAATGAGCTCTTCTGTCCTGGCTTCGCTGTGACATCCCTGGGGATTTTCTCTTACTCATTTTCTTTTCTCCCGCACAGGACTATACTTAGGTATTGCTCTAACATAGTACTCGGTGAAACTATACTTGGGTATTACATACTCCAAGCGAATGAGACAAGCACAGTCTGGGGAGGTTAAGTCACTTGCTGGAGACGCACAGCAAGAGGCAGAAACAGAATCTAAACCCAGAGCTCTAGGCTCCAGACCCCTGCTCTTCCCAGGACGAGCCTGGGCTCAGACTCAGAACCTCCACAGTGTGAATCCCAGCCTCTGACTACTCTGAAAAGGTAAACTGAGGGCTATTACACATTTTAAAAGCTTATTTGTGCAAAAATCTGTTTGATCGGACAGCATCCAATCCAGCAGATAGAGTGGGGCTCTGAAGGACTTCGAAGACAGAACTAAGGGGGAGCAGGAAGGCATAGGAGGTGAAAAAATGGATCGATCATTGCAAACTTTCTTTCCTTCGGGGGTTGTCTGTCCTGACGCTTGCTGACCAGAAGATTCCTGACTGTCTGGTCTAAGCCTCCACTCCTGGGAACCTGTATGAAGTCAGCCCCGGCTTGGTGACGTGGGGCTCAGCCTAAGCGACTCCACCTGGGGGCCCGCTGTCTTGTTTCGACAGAGTCTTAGCGCCCATGGCTTTATGAACTGCCCGCGCTGGCCTGCCTGACGCGGCTGAGTTGGAAGAACACCCATCGCTGCTGGATTCCTCATGCAGCTTGCTCTACAGAATGAGAGGTCTGACGACCAGCAGGACCAGGGCCACTGGGAGTGGCTAGCAAGGCAGAGTGTCAGGACCAGTAACAGACTGTATGTTAACCGGGTCCTCGGCCGTTCTGCACCCCGAAGAGAGAAGAGCCCCCAGACACAGTTGCACGGGGCAATGCTTGCTGCCCGCTAGCCGTGGAATGTCGAGCACTGGTGGGAAAAAGTTGGGAATTCAGTAGGGACTGCCAGAGTCAGCTAATATTACATACTGCTTGTGGCTGCTGCCCATACCGCCCTGTAACCTGAAAGCGAGCCTCAGGCCAGATGGGCCCTGCCCAGGCCTGGTTCTCCTGCAGGCTCCCCGGCCCACTGGCCAAGCCAGGCTGTTGATAGAGTCTGGGCTCCTGGCCAAATATCATTTCTGGCTTTGACACCGCTTAATGTTCCTTCAATGTATTATTCATCTCCATGAATGCAGAGAGAACTCTTCAAAGCCCTTAAACACACACACACACACACACACACACACACACACACACACACACACACACTAACCTAGGAATCAGGATTTGTCTCCAGTCTATCCCCAACCCACCATACCTGACCCTGAGGCCCAAACACTCTTCCCGGCTTCTGTCCCCTGAACTCAGTCCAGAAAGAGCCGGGACTAGACATTCCAATGTCTGGGCTCCAGTTGTGACTCTGCAGTGGGGCCAAGGGGGAGTTGCTTTGCTGTGAAAATCCGAGAAGCTCAGGTTGGAAGGAACCTTGGGACCCCCTGGCTCCCGAACCATAGAATGCACAAATCCCCTCAACAGCACCTAGTTCAGAAGGCTAACCACAAAATGCTTGAGTCCCTCTGGGGCTGTGCAACCCACTACCTGGATAAAATCAGAGACAGCGCAGATGACTGAGCGCCCCCCCCCCCGCTCTGCCCCGAGTGATACTCTAGGATTGGTGGGTTGCCAAAGTCCCAAATAAAATCAGGATGATGGGTAAGTGATAAGGGAATTGTTG
Source organism: Eumetopias jubatus (assembly GCF_037043125.1). Lineage (NCBI taxonomy): Eukaryota > Metazoa > Chordata > Mammalia > Carnivora > Otariidae > Eumetopias > Eumetopias jubatus. The sequence goes on along the minus strand of NW_028274810.1, from coordinate 109,600,779 downwards.
ATTCGGTTTCTTATCCTTTTTTTTCCTTTCTGACACTTCAATTATTTCAGTTATGACTTTTCCATAAAACAGTTCATAGATTGCAGGGGAACAAGTAACCTTTAAATCTCCCATTTAGCACATTACAATAATTTCCTTGGAAATGCATTAGAATATCACAGGTGCTCATGTTGTATGACCTACTGCAGGCTCTTGATCAGCAAATTAATGTTGAGGTTAATTCAAACTTTGGGGAAAAGTGCAAACTTGACAAAGATTAATCCAGCCATTCCCAGGAACGATGAGGGCAGCATGGGCAGGCTGCTGGGGGTGGCCTCACCGGGAAAGCAAGCGTGGTAGGCAAGCGAGTCTGCTGTGTTTCAGCAGAGTTTTGGTTAAAGGCAAGCACTCCAAGGTCAGGTTCACTGGGTTTGTTCTGCCTCCAACACTAATAGCCATGGGATCTTGAGCAAGTGACTGTGCCTTTCCAGACCTCAATCTCTTTATCTGAAATACGGGTAGACAATAGCATCTATCTCATTGTGAGAATTAGATGAGTTAATAAATAGCAGTGTTTGAGCCATCATTTATTTAAGGACAATAGCCATCACCATCACCATCATCACCATCATCAGCATCATCATCACCAACATCATCATCATCATCACCACCATCACCACCATCACCACCACCATCACCACCATCACCACCACCATCACCATCATCACCACCATCACCACCACCACCATCATCATCATCACCAACATCACCACCATCACGATCATCATCGCCATCACTTCCACCACCATCACCATCATCATCACCATCACCACCACCACCATCATCATCACCACCACCATCACCACCATCACCAACATCATCATCTTCATCATCATCACCACCATCACCATCATCATCATCACCATTACCATCATCATCACCACCACCATCATCATCACCATCACCATCATCATCACAACTATCATCATCATCATCACCACCACCATCATCATCACCATCATCACCATCACCATCACCACTATCATCATCATCATCATCATCACCATCATCATCATCACCACCATCACCATCGTCATCACCATCATCATCACCATCATCACCATCACCATCACCATCATCATCACCATCACCACCATCATCACCACCATCATCATCATCACCCCAATGGGTCCTGACAGAGCCCCCAACAACCTGCTGCTGCCTGGCCCACCAAACCCCCGCAGGCCTGGATTCAGGACTCAGCTCAAGCATGCCCACATCACAGACTACGGGTGGCATTGCTGCTCCCACCAGCTGTCACCAGCCTGCGTTAGCGTACTCTGATGGCTTGTTTGTAGCCAGCTTCCTCTTCTCCCAGGAGGGGCAGCATCCCCAGGACCGAGGACACTGCAGACAGGAGACGTTCAATAAAGATTTTTGAATAAATTAATTAATGAGTGAATAAATGATCACATGAGTGAACAAATGGGAAATGCCATCGCTACTCGAAGCAGAAGGCATCCCTGCCTCCCCACCTGCTTTCCCCTCTGGCGAGGAAAGAGCAGGGAGGCTATGTCACCAGAGTCTACAGCTGCCCACACACTCCCACCTCCCCACTTTCCTGAGGCAAACAATGCCCAAGGAGTTCATTTTACAGATAAAAAAAGGGGGCTCCTGGGAGCTGGGAGTTAGGGGACCAAGGCTCAAGCCCACTGCCAGTAAATGGCCGAGTAAGGTTTTCCTGACTCAAAGCTGCTCTTTCTCTAACTTAGCGCCCTTCCCCACCTTTCCCTAAACCTGAGCTAAGAGTCATGATGAGGTTAAAGGGCGCATATCCCCTGACCTCCTGCCCTCCGCATGTGCCCTAGCCTCTCTAAAAGCTCCCTCAGGCCTTCTAGAGCCCACCCCACCCTCTCCCCACCAAGGGCTTCTTCTGTGACTGCCCCCTTCCCAGGGCTGACCTCAGGAGGCGGGTAGAAGTGTGAGCCCACCCACCTAAGCAAGGTCATTGTCTGTCTCTCCTATCAAATTCCCCATCAATTTCCCCAGGCCCCTTCCTGAGCTCCCATCCTGTCACCATCTGCCTCTGTGTGTGGTCTCACCTGTGTGGGCTCTGTGAGGCAGGGGTGAGAAGAGGTGATGGTCTCCTGCACTCACCTTGGACAGGGGTGCATCCCAGCTGTACAGATGGGCGAGGGTGGTTGTACCCAGGATCCTAGCAGAGGAAAGGAGCCCGAGGTGTGGAAAAGTATCAAGAAGTCCTGGGAGGGGCCAGGGCAAAAGGGGAGCCTCCCCCCAGCCAGGTCTGCAGGGCACAAAACCCCACCTGGGCTCCCCAGTGCCTGGAGGCCTGGCCCACGCAAGGTTCAGGGCTCACCTTCCTTCGGGCGCAGGTGAACCCAACACCACGACATTTTCCAGAGAGAGGCGTGGGACAGTTTCACCTGGGGTACAGGGTGATGAGTTTCTGGGGTTCTTTGCACCCCAAAATTTTGACTGCTCACTAACAGTGCTGTAAGCCCCTGGAAGGTGAGGAGCTTCTCAAAAGCCAGTGTGCCCTTGATCCAGGGGACCCTGTGACTGCTCGGATTCTGATTCTGTAGGTCTGTGGCAACCGGGCTCCCGGGTGATGGGGCTCCTGCAGGGCCCAGAACCACACAGACTAGCAAAGCCTTGTCCCTGGGGGAGCAGGGCCAGCCTGGGCCAGCACACAGGACACTCAAGGAGAGCAAGCTGGTGGGATTAGGGGGCACCCACAACCCTTCACAAGGGAAGGAGCGGGGCTCCCCTGCCTCCCGGGTGCATGAGGCAGAGGCAGACGTCCAGGGACCATCTGACCCTTTACCTTCTAGAGCCGTAGGCCCCCAGGGGACTACTGGGAGGGGCAGGGGAGCCCCAGTGGTCCTGCTATTCTAGGGAAGGCAGAGTACCCACATGAGCAGCAGGGATGGGGTTGGGACCACAGGGTCAACGCCACAGGCTCCAGGGGGCCTGGGGCTCCCCATCATCAGGAGAGTTTAAACAGCTTGACTGCATTCTTGGGCCTGACTCAGAAGTGTTCAAACGACTGATGGGGGTTGCACTGGGGCTCTCACACAGACTGCACTGGGGTCCGAGCCCACAGGGACCCCTGAGGACACGTGGGACCCACCAAGGCCCACATTGTGTTGGACCCTAGTAGGTCTTTCCCCAGCTCGGGCTCCCCTGCTCACAGCTGCTGCCTGGCCTGGCCTCCTGGGCTCCTCTCCTTCCTGCTCTTCCTTCCTCAGGTCTGGCTCAGGGTGCATCTCACTGGGGCAGTTGGGGGTTGCGAGCAGCTTGGTTACCAGCGCCTCTGCGTGCACACGGTGGGGAGAAGCAATTTCCAGCTAGCAAGTAATACCAGTTATGGAGAAAATCCTACCAAGCTGGGATGGAGGCCCAACTGTGTGCCCAGGGGCATCTCCAGGACGGACAGGAGGCCTGGAGCAGAGCCAGCCAGGACCGACCCCGGGGGGGGAAGGTGGCTGGAGGCGACTCCCCTGTCACTCCCCCGCCCCATTCACGACACTACTGACTCAGTGCAACACTCGGCCCCTCATTCAACAACAGTTCCGGGCCGATTCGCTGTTAGAAGAGATGGCCGGGTGGCGTGCTGGCCAGTGTTTGGGCGAAGGACCCGGGAAGGCCCGGCCATGCCCCAGCCCCAGCCGCCCACCAGGTCTCACCGAGGGGAGGTGCCCCTAGAAAGACAAGGACAGCGAAGGGCTGACTTGTGCCTGGTCAGGTTTGTGCCTGGAACCCCTGCTCAGGACGTGGGGCTGGGCTCTCGGACGCCCCAGTCCAGCGTGTGGGATCCGGACAAACCGCGGCTGCCTGACCAGAGGCCAGGTGACCAGGGGCACAAGGGCAGAGAAGAGCATCCACGGCCACAAGCCCCTGACTCCGCATGCAAACCTGCCCGCCGGTAAATGGGGCTCCTCGCCGTCCCAAACGGAGCAAGTCCGCGGGAGCAAGTCCTCCTCTTTCAAAAGGAGCCTGGAGCCAAGGGGGCCCGGGGCCTGCAGCGTCTATGTTCTAAACCCGTAGTGACCGTCAGGTCACCGCGGGGGTCAGACCGTGAGGCAAGCCAGCTTGAGGACATGCAACCTACATCCAGAATCAGCCGCTTCCCCTGAGGGGCTGCTCAGGGCCAGCTGGAGGGTCTGCGGGGCCACAGGGTAGAGAAGAGGAAGACAGAGGGCGGGCCTGGCCGGGGGACAGGGAGTTGCCGTCGGGGGCGAGGGAATCGGGGCCAGGTGCCCGGGAAGGCAGCCAGGATGTGTGCAGGCCTGTGTGAGATGAAACGTGTTCTTCCAGGAAGGAGCCCAGGGAGGGCCGGGGGGAGCGCGCAACAGGCTGAACGGCCAGGTCCTGCTGCGGGGCCACCCGTGAGCACAAGCAGGGTTGACAGGAGCATGGCCTGCACGGGCTCCTGGGCAGGCCACAGAACCCAGCCCCGACTGAGTGAGGCCCAAAGGGGTTTACTGGCTCGCAAGGCACACAGAGCAGGGTGGGGTGGCGTGGGCCCTGCTGGCTCTCCCCAGCCTGAATCCCACACTCTGACCTCCTCTCCCCAGACGGGGCCCCCCAGGAAGCAGGAGGCAGGAGTCGGGGCCCCACAGAGGCCCCAGCCTTGCTCCGGGAGAGGCTGATGTGTGGGGTCAAGCCACAGACCCACCCCACCTCCCAGAGGGACCACCGTGGCCAGGGAGGCCACAGAGGAAGCTGGATGTTCTCCCGTGGGCCCTGGCATGGCAGCCAGGGGTGGAGGCGGGTGCTGGCCCAGGCGGTGGGGGTGCAGGGACAGTGAACCACACGCTCACGCTATGCAGGGAACTGTATTCACACGTACACACCCCCACTCACACGCGTGCACGTGTATGCGCTCACCCACACAGCCTCACACGTGTGTGCACATGTACACGCGCACACACACACAGGCCCCGGGTACCACGCTAAGGGGCGTGGGCTGAGCAGAGAGCTGGGCCCCCTCTTCCCTCCCGCCCTGAGCAGCCCCGCCGGCCGGCCTGCACCTGCGTCAGGCGGGGAGGGGCCACTCATGCCATCAGCCACACCAGCAGCCTCCTGACCCACAGCTCACCCCACACACAGCCTGGATCCACCTGGCCTCCTCTCTGGACACTGTCAGATGCCCACCCTTAGCCAGAATGCTCCCCCCCCCGGAGGTCAAAGGGACAATCTATGCCCCAGACTCTCGGCCGCCAGGGTTGGCGGCACCTCGTGACCCCACCAGCTCACATCTTCACTTTGCACGCAGGAAACATAGGGATCCAACCGCCAGGGGTCCTGCGGCGGGGCTGGTGGCCACCTGGAGCAGGGCCTGGGCACACAGCCCCAGCCCCACGGCCACTCTGCAGCTTCACTGCCCGTGTGCGCTCGGAGGCCGGGCTCCTGCCCAAGGCCACAAGCTCAGCAGGGGGCAACTGGCATTAGCCGCCCCCCCCAACCAGGGCAGCCCCAAGAACTGGGAGGACGGCAGGGCAGGGCTGCAGGTCAGCATCAGGGCTCCTTGGAGGCCGAGGATGTGACCTGCCCCTGGTGGCAGAATGCCCTCAGCAGGCCTCAGAGGGCTCACCTTTGCTGACGGGGCCAGGATCCCAGCCCTGTGTGGACACTTCAACCACCCTGAACCAGGGCAGCGCCTCACACCCGGGGGGTCTCCCTCCACATCTGTTCACGCTGACCCCCTCTCCTCCCTTCCCCAGCCCCTCTGCACCTCTTCCCAGCTCTGAGCATCTATGGGTCTGGCAATCCAGCTGCCCTTTTGACTTTGAGAAGGGGCAAACGTGTGGCTAATGCCAGGCACTTATCAGTACACCGGCAGGAGAGTTCACAGAGGATGGGCATTTGAGCTGGGTTTTGATGGATGTGTAGGAGTTCACCATCTGGTCAGGGTGGAAGAGAGGAGCACTTTGAGCAGAGATGCAAAGGTGTGGACTGTTGGGGGAGGGGAGACGGATAGACAAGACTCCTGTGGGCAGTCAGGGCTGGGGGGGCTGAAGGTGGCTGGGTCTCCGTTGGCCTCGGGCACGAGACTGTGGACTCTCCCCAGCGGGAGGCACAGAGGGGGCCTCAGAGGCGACAGAGGGCTGGGAGGGGCAGCCTCACCTGGCTGCCGCTGCGAGACCCGGCTGGCCCCTGGTCCCGTCGGGCGAGGGCAGGTCTGGGCCCACCGGTGCTGCAAGGAGGGCGGCAACGCATGAGGCCATTCAGGAGGCAAAAATAAATGGAATACTTATTTTTGGTGCTTTTTATAGATTCAAAGTCACTTTGTTAGCTTAAGAACATAAAAATGTATAATGCATGGCTTGATTTGTTCATAAAATTACCATGTTTTGGTCTATTTAGAGAAGGCCAGAGGGAGGGAGCGGCGTGGGAGGCGTGTGCTTTCTGCAAGGATTTGTTTAACTACGTCTTCAGGCCTTTGCTGCGCTGCCAACCTGTCCGTTGGGGATGCTCCACGCGTCCGGGCTCAGAGGTGGGAGGTCAGCCCGGCGGGTAAGCCAGAGCCCCGGACCCCGGCTGTGGAGTGGGAACAGGAGGGGAAGGACGCCTCTCGAAGCGAGTGTGGGGTGGACAGATGGCCGGGGAGCGCCACCTCCCTTCCGCAGGCGCCAACTGGCATGGGGGGCAGCGCCAGCCCCCCACGTGCCCGGGTCCCACTGGCCTCGCTGCCTGATCACAGGCTTGGGACAGCCTGGCTCTGAAGGAGCCGGGGGGCACACTCTGGGCCTCTGCTCTGTTTCTCCTCCTGAAGCCCCCTCCCCCTTGGGGAAGTCCTTGTCCCACACCCTCCCCAGTCCTGCCCTGAAGGCCATCCCTGCACCCCACCCCCGTGGATCCTTCCCGGGGGTTGTGTCTGATTCCCCGGGAGATCCCTGCCCCCACACAGGGCCTGCCTCAGAGAAGATGGGCCATGGCAGGTTTGTTCAGTGACTTAATGATGGACCCAGGACTCTTGGCCCAAAGCTCGGGGTCAGGCTCCTCAGCTCCGGCTGGGGCTCTGAAGGAGGAGCAGGAAGGAAAACTTGCACCCGTCCAGAGAGGCCGCCATGCGGCATCTGTGGTGTAAATGGTGGCAGAGATACGCTAGCGAGGTGCATGTGTGGTATTAGGGGCTAAGAGAGTATGGGACTCTCGGCAGAGCCGGTGCTGCCAACGGGGAGACCCAGGGAGGTGACAGAGCCGTGCCCAGGGTCACCGCCGGGATTTAAACCCAGGCCCTTGGATAGCTGCTCTGTTCCCTACCCCCAGCACAGCTCCACTGCTGCTCCCGGGGAATGTGCCCAGCGGTGAGCCGCCCGTCCTTGGGGGTATCCCAGGGGAGCTGGGTCAGAGGCCAGAGGGCAGATCAGGGCCTCGGTGGGTGGAGGCAGTGGGGTGGGTTCTAAGTGCAGAGCGGCCCTGTATGGGCTGTGTCCCCCCACCAAATGCAGACGTCGCCATCCTCACCCCCAGGAGCTCAGAATGTGGCTGCGTCTGGAGACGGGGCCTTACAGAGGTGCGATGCTGTGATGAGGCCCAGGGTGGCCTGATCCCATCTGCCTGGCGTCCTCATAAGGAGAGATTAGGACCCAGACATGCACAGAGGGACGCCTGACCTTGACGCCTGACGGCCAGCCTCCAGAGTGCGTGAACCCGGTGTCTGTGGCCGAAGCCACCAGCCCGCGGTGCTCTGGGTCCTCTGGGTGACCAATCCCAGCCCCTCGTGGGCACGGGGTGGACACAGCCAGAGGCTCCTCCGGGTGCGGGGCCCAGCGTGGATGGCAGAGGCCAGGGCGGAAGCAGGGACCAGTCAGGGGCCTTCAGGGAACCCAGGCCAGGAGCAGGGTGGGGGCCAAGGCGGGAGTGGTCAGCAGGCGGACTGGGCACTGGTGTGACAGCTCGGGGACCAGGGCAGGTAAGGGGAAGGGTGGGGCCTCTGATGGGGGTGGGATGGAGGGCTGGAGGCAGGGATGGGGGGCATGGGACGTGGCTGGGGACACGTCACAGCCTGCCGCCTACGAGAAACCCAAGGTCATCTGGGTACTGAACTGGCCGTTCTGTGTGCAGCACCTTCCCCCTGGCCTGCACCAGGGCTGCCCAGCCAGGGCCCCCACACTAGCCGGAAGACCGACCCGACCTCGCTGCCCGGTGTGGGGGTGGCCCGGGGAGCCGGCGGGGCTCGGGCGCGCTGTGGGTGCACGTGCACACGGCAGGGGTGGTGAGGACAGGAATGGCCGCAGTAATCAGAGCGCCCCGGCGCCAGGTCCCATCCAGGTGAGATCTTACACACGGGCAGGAGCCCCCTTTCCAGCCTGAGGAATGGGGTTCTGTGTTGGAGTGTGTGGGTGCAGAAGCGAGCTCCCCGCAACTCTGCATCCAGACGCACCTCTCTGAAGAATGGATCCAAGAATGGGGGCAGGGGCACTGGGGGCAGCCCTACTATGGGGGGGCGCTCCAGCAAGGGCCGGCCTGCCATCTGGACACCCCGTAGATGCCCTCGCTGGTCTCCACAAACCGCAGCCCAAATCCACTCTCACGCAGAAGCTCCCTGTGTGTCAGGAAAATGAGAACATCACTCTTCATTAGCCATGATTGCGTTCTGGTTTTTTTGGGAAGCTGTGACTCAGTGGGATCTGGCTGCACTGTCCGTTGACAGGGTGTGTGCCCCCTGTGAGCCCCTCACCCTCACAGACGCCAGTGAGGGGGTGCCTGCCTCAGCCTCCCCCAACTCGGGGCTCCTCAAGGCAGGGGTAACCACCCCCGCCCCGGCCCCTGGGATTCCGCTGGTCTGGAAAAGCAAGCCAGCGCCCAGGCCCCAGCGGCTCCTCCGGAGAGGGAAGGATTATTAAGCAGAAAAGCCATAAATGTCGTTGTATTCTGCCGGGTGTCTTGCCAGCCTGTAGAAGATCAATTATTTCTGGTTTATGGACAACTTAGCCGGGAATGTTGCTGCAGCCCGTGACGCCCCATTGGTTTGTCTCTGCCTCTCCTGCCCTGGGACCAGCGTCAGAAGCCGAAGTGCCGTGATGGATGGTGCGGACCGAGCGGGAAGCCAGTGATGCTCCCCAAAGGACAAGAGTGCATTCCGCAGTCTGCAGGACGCCTCGGGGCCCCGGGGCAGGGTGCTGCAGGCTGTCGTGGGGGCCACTGCCATGGAGGGGGGCTGGGGCCCAGGCTCTGCCTCTCATGAGCTGTGTGGCCCCGGACACATGTCATAACCCCTCTGGGCCACTGTCTGTGATGACTCATGCTTGGGCTGAAGATCAGTACAAAAGTTAGGCACCATGTGTAAACCTTGCCATTGAGGCAGGCTCCCTACAGGCCGGACTATTTGATCCAGAACTTTCCCTGCTTGTGCTCATTTCACCCTCAGGCAGTGAGGGCAACTCCACGAGGTGAGGGCGTCCCTCTGTGCTGCCCAGGTGCCCAATACAAGGGGCCCGCACAGTGGACTCAGGCCCAGATGACACGTGTCTCTGAGACTCACTTTCCCTGGGTGGCAGGTGGGATGGAGGGGGCAGGAGGGGCATCGTCAGGCTCACGACCCTGAGCACCATGTTCACTGTTGTCACCCCGGGACAGGACCACGGAAGGGGCGGCACCGAAGGGCCACGTGGCCAGCTCCACGCCAGCGGAGCCGCCCCGTCTGGATGCAGGGGGGTGGTCCCTGCCTGCCAGGGCTCCCAGCCACGAGCACTGGCTGCTTCGGGCATGGGGTGACCCCTCCACGGGTGCCGCTCCCCCTCCCCTGCCGCTGCCCCCTCGGCCTCGGCCCTGCTCTCCCTCCCCCGCTGCCTCCGGCCTCATTGCCACGGCTTCTTGGTGCCCTCAGTGACTCCAGGCTGCAGGCCCGTGCTCCTCAGGAAGGGAGGGAGGGAGGCACCAGGCCTCTGGGGACGGGGCCGTTCGCCTGCGGGCAGCTGCTACGCGGGAGGCCTGGATGGGAACCCACACTCTCCACAGCGTGAGGGGGCCCCCGGAGTGATTCTGGACGAGGCCAGACTCCTTCCACGTTTCCCGGCCCGTCCCCTGCCTGCTCCCCTGGGGCCTTACTTTACAACAGGACAGAACCACCCTGTTATTTAATCAAGTTGTCAGAAAAACTGATCTGCACCATGTACACAGCTCCTTCCCTCTCTCTCTGCTTCCTTTCCAGATTCAATAAACCCTGAGAGGGTTCCACGAAGGAGGCATCAATCACGCGTGAGGCACGACGCCCTGCGTGTGCAGCACCCAGCCCAGCAGGGAAAAGCCCCCCTAGGGAAGCTGGGACGGCTGCTCTGCTCAGGAGAATCGGCCATGGGCAAGGGCAGCAGCTCACAGGGAGTCCATGGGGGTGGGATGGATGCAATCAGGGGCGGCTTCCTGGAGGAGGAAACATCAGCCCTGTGTCTTGAAGCATGAACAGGAGTTCTCTACACCTGTAGAAACTGGGTGTGAGAGCCTTGCACACCGAAGGAACAGTGCGTGTGCGTGGCCACAGCCAGGACAGCAGGGGCCATGGAAGAATGCTTGGTGACCGAGTGGGGCACCTGGGGAGCCACATCAAGGCCACAACCCAGAGGCCCAGGTGAGGTCCTTGAGGTCGCCCGGAGGTCACTCAAGGGCCACAGGATTTCAGGAGGGAGGATGCTCTGGGCCCCGCACCCTGCATCGGGGGAGGCATGCCGGGAAGCCCTGGGGCCCCCCTCACTGAAGAAGAAGGGCATCCCTCCCCACCCACAGGGCTGTCTGGGTGTCAGCGTGAGGTGCATCCAGAGCCAGGAGAGGCAAGGCGCAGCTCCTGCCGACCGGGGACTCTGACCCCCGCCCCTCACGCCGGGCTCCTGAGCCCTGGAACCGGGCGGCGGGCACAGGCTGCTGCAGGCCTGCACCGGGTGGGGGCCCGGGGTGGGGGTGCGGGGACCGAGAACGCTAATCATCAGGGTGCTCGCTCCTGCCACAACACTCGACTCCACTTCTTAAAATCTGACTTTTCACCATCCAATTCTGCTGCCCCAGGGTCGGGGGAGCACGCCTGCCCCGCGGACATGGGTCCAGGGGCCGGACGCCCCCCCACCACACTGAACGGGGCCCAGGGCTCCTGTCAAGGCCTCGGTGGCCACGTTACCAGCAATGGCTGGGTGTTTTATGCTGAACATTAAAGATATTTTACACGGGAGATTTAATACGGAACATTAAGAACCATTGAGATCACTCATACCAATTGAAGATACAGTAATTGAACCCCATAAAGATTACTGAGAAGCTGGGGGAGCTCTGAGGAGAGGTGCGAATGGCGATAAACGGGCCCCTCCCCGGCCCCCACCCCCAGAGCACTCATTACAAACGCGCACGGGCCTCTCTCAGAGCCGGAGACCCGCAGCACGACCGGTGGGCTGCAGGGCGCCCCTCTCAGAGGGCCTGGGCAGGTCCAGGAGTTCCTATGCATTTCTCAGATTTCTTGGTCAAATATTTGGCTAACAGGGAGAGCAAAGGGTCCAAGGACATTAGCAATTTCATCTCACAAGCCGGGACATCTCATTCTGTCTCCGTGCTATGCTCTGAACCCTGGTCTCACTTTGACCCCTGTCTCCAATCCCACGCTGAGCCCTGACCCAGTCACACACTGGGCCCTGACCCTGGTCACACACTGGGCCCTGACCCTGATCACACTCTGATCCCTGACCCCAGTCACACTCTGAGCTCTAACCCCGGTCACACTCTTGGCCCTGACCCCAGTGACACTCTGAACCCTGATCCTGGTCACATGCTGAGCCCTGATCTAGGTCACACACTGAGCCTTGATCCTGGTCACACCCTGAGCCCTGACTCTGATCACATGCTGAGCCCTGATCTAGATCACACACTGAGCCCTGATCTTGGTCACAGCCTGGGCCTGACCCTGGTCACACCCTGAGCCCTGATCTTTGTCACACGCTGTGCTCTGACCCTGGTCACACTCTGAGCCCTGACACTGGTCACACTCTGAGCCCTGATCCTGGTTACACCCTGAGCCCTGACCCTGGTCACACCCTGAGCCCTGATCCTGGTCACACCCTGAGCCCTGACCCTGGTCACACCCTGAGCCCTGATCCTGTTCACATTCTGAGCCCTGACCCTGGTCACACTCTGAGCCCTGATCCTGGTCACACCCTGAGCCCTGACCCTGGTCACACCCCGAGCCCTGATCCTGGTCACACCCTGAGCCCTGATCCTGGTCACACCCTGAGCCCTGATCCTGGTCACACTCTGAGCCCTGATCCTGGTCACACCCTGAGCCCTGATCCTGGTCACACTCTGAGCCCTGATCCTGGTCACATTCTGAGCCCTGACCCTGGTCACACCCTGAGCCCTGACCCTGGTCACACTCTGAGCCCTGATCCTGATCACACCCTGAGCCCTGATCCTGGTCACACTCTGAGCCCTGACCCTGGTCACACCCTGAGCCCTGATCCTGGTCACACTCTGAGCCCTGACCCTGGTCACACCCCGAGCCCTGATCCTGGTCACACCCTGAGCCCTGATCCTGGTCACACCCCGAGCCCTGATCCTGGTCACACTCTGAGCCCTGATCCTGGTCACACCCTGAGCCCTGATCCTGGTCACATTCTGAGCCCTGACCCTGGTCACACCCTGAGCCCTGATCCTGGTCACACTCTGAGCCCTGACCCTGGTCACACCCTGAGCCCTGAGCCTGGTCACACACTGAGCCCCGATCCTGGTCACATTCTGAGCCCTGATCCTGGTCACACCCTGAGCCCTGATCCTGGTCACACCATGAGCCCTGTGTGTCCTGATCCCAGGGATGGAGACTCTCCCTGACACCACCCATCCATTTTCTCAACCCCTCCCTGAGCACCCTGTGTGCTGGGCCCTGGCTGGCTCTGTATATCCCAAGCAGGCTCCTTGCCCTCAGTGGGTTTGACTGGTTGGGGGGAGGAGGTGGCAGGGAGAGACAGCTCTTGAGTAGCTATAGGCCCCACGTTGGAGAGCAGTGCCCCCTCACCTCCCACGCCCAGACCCCGGCTCTGACCCAATGTTTCATCATTACCCCTGTTTGAGGCCCTCAAGCGCAGCAAAGTCCTGCTACCGGATGTCTCCACCCTGACCCTTGGTGCGGGGTCCCTGTCCTAGTCGGAAGTGTGTACAAGCCAAGGTCATTCAGACCAAGCCCTGGGGCTGGGCCCAGTCTCTCTGAGGGCCCTCACTCTGCTGCCCCTGACCCTAGTTCCGAAAAGCTGAGCGGGAATGAAAGTGCACAGTCTGTCTGGTTTGGAAACCTCATCTGTCCCTGCTCTGTGTGACACAGGGCACGTCACTTAACCTCCCTGAGCCTGCTTCCCCCACAGCGTGGGATGATGATGCTGTCGGGTTCCTGGGTGTGAGGGTCATTGCAGGGGACACAGGTCAGCCCTGGGCATGTCCCTGGAACAGGCAGCTGTCAGGTGAGGTTTCCCCAGCTCCCCGGGCCCACGTGCCATCCGGCAGCAGCGACCACGGTGGGCGAACGGCCCATGCCCCGGCCACCCTGCCTGAAAGACGTCCTCCCTGGCTCGTGCCTCTGCCCCATTCCCCTCAAGCCCACCCCCAACCAGGCTGCCTGCACGATCTCATGTATTTCATTTACAAGCTGGTCTATTGCCTGATTCATCACCGATCTGTCACCCTGAGGGATCGATGCATTCATGGGGCACCACATACGTAACACCTGGTGCATAATTGAATTCGGGCTCCGTGGCATCTCACTGCACGGCAGCAGGCTCAGAAGCCCCTCCACCCCTCCCCGCGCAGGGCAGAAGCGCAGGGAAGATGGCTCCCAGCTGCAGCGTCCAGGAATGAGGTATGATTTCAAGGAGGACTTGCAGAGTCAGGGTGGGTCCAGAGGCAGGTCACTTGGGTCCCCTGGCGTCCCTGCCATTCTGCTCTGACCCTCACTGGGAAGGGCTCCAGAGGCCAGGCCCCCAGGCCCGAGGGCAGGTGGGCAGGGCTGGCAGGTAAGGGCTGTGGGTGCTGTGCTCATCGAGTACGGACCTAAACCATCTCATGCCGTCGGCTCAGAACTCCTAGGGAAAGCCATTATTTTCCCATTTTATGGATAAGGAACCTGAAGTTGAAACACCAGCTTCCCCAAGGTTGCTAAGAAAACGGCAGAGCTGGCTGTGAGCCCACGGTCAGGGCCCCAGGGCCAGGCTCCCACCCCCACAGAGACAAACCTGGCCCCTGCCCGCAGCGGGGCACGAGGGCAAGGGTCAAGGGCGGATGGGACACTGCGTCCTCTGGCTGGCATCTTTGCCACTGGCCCAGGGCCTGCCCCAAACTCGGCTGCAGCCCCACCCGCAGCCCAGGGGCACCAGAGTCCCCACCAACCTCACTTTCAGCAGGTCTGTGAGGCCAGAGGAAGCAGGTGGATGCCCTCCCCTCCCCCAGATCCTTCTGGAAGCCTGTGCCAGGCTCAGCACAGGGCTCCCTCTAGGGCCCCTCCCTATCCTCACACCCCCGTTATTGATTCTCCTTTTCACAGACCTGGCACACACAATGATGATGGCATCTTGGCTGCTGCAAAGATCTATATCCCAAAATAGCAAAAAAATCCCCATCGTGCAAGAATTTTTTAGGCAGAGGCAAGGCAGGATGGAGTTCTCGGGCTGTGCTTCCACAGGTACCTAATTTATGGATCCATCTATTCCTGGGGCCGCCAAACAAATCTGCTCGGAGCCCTCGGAAGCTGTTCCTCTCCCAGGACGGGCCAGGGTAGGGGGAGCACTGGGTGGGGGGGACAGAGACCAGGCTCTGGGTCCTCATCTGCCACAGGAAGGGGACCAGGCCCTCGCCCCACATGTGTGGAAGGGTCAGACCACAGGGACGTCCATCCCCCACACCCCACAGCACAAGTGAGTGACTGAGGCGCCAACAGGGACAGGAACTGCCCAGGTCTCCCAGGGTGGGTCGGGATGGAGCCAGGAGGCCATTCCTGCAGGCTTCGAGAATGGCCCTTGTCACACACATGCACACAGACACACGCGCACACACGCAGACGCCCAGAGAACAGTTTTTGTGTCACGTTTAGGGAAGTGGCCGTGGGGTGAGGGCCTCTCATTCCCTGGTGGCCAGCCTGCAGGGTCACGCCCTGGCTGTCTGGGTGCCAGGATCCCCCTCCCTCCCACAGGACATGCTGGGACAGGGCACGGGGGCTCGGCTGGAGAGCCGTCTGCACGGCCACCCCGCTCTGGGCCCCAACCTCGGCTCCAGGGCCTCCCAGCCACCGGCGCTGGGCAAGCTCACACCCTGTCCGGTCCCTCTGCCCCTCTGTGTCCCATCTGAAAAGCAGGGCTGGTGATGATGCCCACCTGCGCCCTGGCACAGAGTCAGCCCCCAGGCTGGACAGTCCCACGGGAGGCGATAGTGGGAGGGTGATGAGCAGCAGGAGCCTCTCAGGAGGCTACGTGGGAGCAGGCAGGGCTCTCCGGGCACGACCACACGGGAGGGGGACACAGAAGGCCGGTCCAGCACCGCGTGTGGCCCTACTCAGATCACAGCTGCAGGCCCCGAAGACCTCGGGCCCCCCCTGCAGATGCAGAAACTGAGGCCCAGAGAGGAGAAGAGCTCTGTTCAGGGGTGCCCAGCAGAAGCAGAGCCCGCGGAGCTGGAAATGGCCTCGCGCCTGCCTCCCTCCCCGGTGGGGACTCCGGAGTGGCACCCAGCACCCAACGCCCAGCACCTGGCAGGGCAGGGTTCCCGCCTCCCCTGGCGGCCTAGCCCCGCCAGCAGGGTCAGAGGGCGATGGTGGAGCCGGCGGGGGGAGACAGGTTTCCTGCGGACTCGGATCACAAGGCACCAGGGCAGTCTGGAAGGGAGGACAAAGGGAAGGGGAGCCCGAGGCCCCGGCAGCTCCCGGCACAGCCTCTGTGAACAGTAGCAATTCATTACCCTTCTTCAGTTGATGAGGATGATCTCGAGGACAATTAGTCTCGGAATTACTGACGGAGGAGAACGTTAAGAGAAAAATAAATTAAAAAGAAATCCATTCGAGCTATAATTGTAATACAGTGTATCATAGTCAATTGAATCACAAATACAAGCTGGTCCCTTGTCAACTGATTTCAGGGAGTAAACGATTTGGGTATTTAAATTGGAAACTCACAGGGGAAGGGAGCAGGGATGTGGTTAAAGGGAGAACTGAAAACTCCAGGCCCAAAGTTGGCTCTGAGTCTGCCAGGCTGAGCCGGTGACTCGGCCAGAAAGAGGTCCTGTGTTGCTGTCCTGCCTGGGGCTCGCGGGTCCCTTCCCCCGGGTGCCATCAGAGACCCCAGCCGAAGCGCATGGCTACCTGCTCCGTGACACCCCTGCCCCATGCAGTTCCACTGCACCGCCCACAACGAGTTCTGGCTTCTCTGCTTTGCAAGTATGGATCTGCCACCCCACAGGAGCAGGCAGGGGTCCTGGTTTACTGCTTGAGACAAGCCCAGGTGGGATGACAAGCAGCTGTCGAGAGGACGGATGGACGGCAGGTGGATGGGTGGGTGGCTGGTGGGGTGGGTGAGTAGATAGGCAGATGGATGGACAGATGCTTGAACAGATAAAAGAGACTGATGGATGTTTTCTGAGCTATTGAGGGCAAGTGGCCACTTCTCCTCTGTAAGAACTTCTGCGCCCCAGACTCTGGAGCCTTTCTTAGCTTCCAACCAAAAACCCTTTTCAAAGCCAAAAAAAGCAAAGCAATGCCTGATGCTCTCGGGACCGGCTGGTCTCCCCATCACCTGCTGCAGCCAGCCGTGAGCATGGCGGAGGCCCAGCGGGAACCACAGCACATCAGGAGCCCATGCCATCCTGCAGGAAGGGTGTGCACCGGAGCTCCTTCTCCCACCGTCGGAGCACGGGGAGGTGGTGCCCCCAACCTTACCCCCTCCCCCCCGGGCCTGCCCATGTCTGTGCCCAAGGGGGGACTCTTCCCACTGACGGTCGTGACACTGGTTCTGCTGCCATGGGGCCAAGACGGCCACATGTCCGGTGCCACTGAGGGCATGTGATCATGGCCAGGGACTGGCCCTGACCACCAAGGGCAAGGCAAGGGTGGAGGGAGCCTAGAGCCAGTCCCAGTGCAGGGTGTGTTTGGGTGGTCGCCAGTGGAGGACACCCACACCCTGAGGCCCTCAGAATGAAGGTTGGAGTCACACCATGGAGGAAGAACTTCCAGCCGGCCGATAATGAAATGAAGGGGAGTTGGTGCAGGTTGTATGGTCCCAAAATGGTCACCTTGTCCCTCCCATCGGACCTGGTCAACCGCAGGAGCGCTGTGGAGGGGATGCCGCACGATTTCGGAGGCGGGGTCGCAGAGAAGGATGCGGTTCCTGCCCTCCTCTCCCTCGGGGCACTCCCGGGGACGCTTACCTGGGATAGCCGCCATGCCGTGCGGAAGCCCGGACCACGGGAGGAGCCCCCACGAGGGTGTCCCGCAACAGCCAGCACCGACCAGCGGGCATGCTACTGAGCCAGGCTTCGGGGGACCCAGCCCAGGCCCCACCTGCAGATTCGGTCCCTGTTTGACCCGGGCAGGCGGGGGATGCTTGGCACCTGGCCGTGAGCGTTGTAATAGGTACTGTTTCCCTTCCTCCTGAGCCCCTCCCCAAGCTCCCCCAGCACCCACGGCCCCGTGAGCCCCTCCCCGTGCTCCCCCAGCACCCACGGCCCCGTGAGCCCCTCCCCGTGCTCCCCCAGCACCCACGGCCCCGTGAGCCCCTCCCCATGCTCCCCAGCACCCACCGCCCCGTGAGCCCCACTCTGTGCCCCCCCAGCACCCCATGGCCCGTAGGGGGCTAGTTGGCTCTCAGCCCACGAACCGCAGAGTGTGGTGGTGGCCTGGCCTCAGCACTAGTGAACACCCTGATCACCTGCCAAGGAGCACATCCCCCGCGGGAGAGGCCGGCGCTCTTGCTCTCCGGTGTCGGTTTGTTGCTTGTTGGCCTGAGTTGTACCCGAAGCGGAAAGGGTAGTGCGATTGTGTATCTTTCACAATGTGCAGCCTGAGCTGAAGGGACCCCTCGCCTGCGGCCCCTCAGAGGCTCGCTCAGCTGGGGGCTCTTGCAGACCCATGGTTCCTAGCCAGAGGGGCCCAAAGCACCCGGGGCCAGCCCCTGGGCAGAGGGTCCCCACAGCAGGGTCCTCATGGGCTCCCGAGGTGAGGAGGGTGCCAGGCCCAGCCAGGGTGGGATGGAGCCTGAGCCGGGCACTCCGAACTCAGCAGGCCTGCCTCACACCCCCTGCCACGGAGGCGCTAAGTGCCCCACTTCACGGAGGAGCCGGAGGCCCCGAGGGGGAGGGGCCGCGAGTGGGCAGGATGAAGACCCAAGGGGCGACTGGGGCGGCCAGGGGCGTGTGGGCTGATGGGAAATGGGAGAGCGACAGCTGGGGGGCTCTTGAGATGTGACCCCCACACCTGGGGTCCATCGGCTATGTGCTGAAGCCGCGTTCTCTCCCAGCCCCAGCCCCATGCTCCCCCCTCCGAGGGAAGTGCGACAATCCCAACCACCACAGGGCCCCCAGAGATCGTGTTGGCCTGGGAACGAGATGGGTTCCAGTCCTGGCTCTGCTGAGACCTTCCCTCCGGGGGGCCTTCCCGGGGAGGGAGGGAGGGGCATGTCTGGGAGGCGCCTCTGCGGGCAGCCTCGCTCTGGCTGGGGCTGGCTCTGCCCGCACGGCCAGCGCTGCTCTCTGCCTCCCGCCGCTCCAGACGGTGGGGGCTGAAGGGCACTCCCACACCTCGCTCTTGAGTGGGGAGGCTCCGCGTGCAGTCAGCTGGTGGCAGCAGCGGCCTCCATCAGCACCGTCCCGGGTGCCCTCTTCCCGGCCCCGTGCTGCCCTCAGCCCGCCCGCCTGAACTCCTCACCTCAAAACACCTGCCCCCACCAGGGCCACCCCAGAAGTGCTGACTGAGCTGCAGGGGGCGCCTGGGACCCTGCGTACCCCACCAGAGCGCTGGCCCGCCCTCCACCCCCATTCTCCAAGGTCAGGAAGCCAAGAGGGAGGCCCAGCCTGCCTCCTCCCAGCAGCCAGGCTCACTCCCCACCTCCCTGCAAGCAAGCCTGCTCTCACCGGTGAAGCTGGAGCCAAACCCCAGCCCAGCGACCTCAGCTTGCAGTCCCTGAGTGGGTGCCGCCCCCCACTTGCATTTCCTAGCTGGGACCAGGATCTGCTGGTCCCTCTAGCCCCAAAGCCAGGCTTTTCCTGCCCCCAGGGCCCAGCCAGCAGCTGCGGGCCTGGGAGCTGAGACACCGGCCGCTAAGTGGCTGCCCCGAACACCAAGCGCCTCACACCTGGAGCTGGAGGTGGCAAACTCAATTTGCTCCTGACACCTCCTCCGGACTCCCCCCCGCCCAGCAGCCAGGGGCCATGGCGGCAAGGGGGAGGAGGCGGCCGCAGTCCTGGCTGGGCGGGGGGAACTATGTCCACCCCCACCCCCGTCCCTGCCACTGCCGCCCACACCGCAGTGGTGTTTCTCAGCCCTTGGAGGAGGAAGAGCTGAGAAATGCAGAGCTTCACAGAATCTTTAAAAACCCTGAAGCAGTCTTTGGAACAAAGTGGCCTGGATCCAGAAGGCTTTGGACCCTCCTCCCAGAGGACTGGAGTTGGGGGAGAGGCGGGGAGGGGCGGGCCCTCTGCTCCAGCCCACCTGAGCAGGCAGGAGCATCCTGCAGGCCTTTCTGGAATGCCCCTCCCAGACGAGCTCACCCTCCCTGGGCATCTGGGGGCAGCCACAACCCGTGGGGTCCTACAAGGGCCTGGAAGGGTGCTACTCACCCAGTGCTGTGCCCTGGGGGCCTCGGCCTGGCCCCCTGCCCGCCTGGCACCCACTCCCCACCGTGAGAGGAGCTGCCTCTTGCCCTTTCCCGCCCACAGGGGCCAGGCCACCGCCCTCCTATGTAGGCGTGCCACCCCCCACTCCCTGACCCTGTCTCCATGCCCCATCCCTCAGCTGGGTGCCAGGAGACCCAGAAGCTTCTATGTCCCGGAGCAGCAGGGGCCTCAGAGCTGCATCCAACCCCGCCTCCCAGCCACTGTTTCCAGAGTGGGGACACAGAGGTCCTGGGAGGGCTTGTGCTGGGTCCTCAGGGAAGAAGGCCCAGGGCCTGCTGTGGTGGGAGGGCGAGGCTCCAACTGGGGGTGCCCCTCGAGAGGGGCAGCACTGGAGAGAGAGGCCCTAGACCACCCCATCCGTACTTCACACCCATGTCACCACACCACCTGGCACACACACTCATGCATGCATGCACACTCACACACACTCATGACACACAAGCACACACACGACACGCATGCACTCACATACACTCACGACATGCATGTACACTCACACACTCATGACACGCATGCACACATACACTCATGACACACACGCACTCACACACAGTCATGCATGGCCCCCCACACACACTCATGACACGCATGCACACTCAGACTCACAGTCATGCATGCACCCCCACACACACTCATGACACGCATACACACACTCATGGCACGCATGCACTCACACACTCATGACACATGGACACACACACTGATACCCATGCACTCACACACTCATGACACGCATGCACACTCAGTCATGACATGCAAGCACACTCAGTCATGCATGCACCCCCCCACACTCATGACATACATACACATGCACACTCATGACACGTATGCATTCACACACACCCATGATACGCATGCACACTCACACACTCATGACACGCATGCACACTCGGACTCACAGTCATGCATGCAGCCACACACACTCATGACATACATACACATGCACACTCATGACACGTATGCACTCACACACACCCATGATATGCATGCACACTCACACACTCATGACACGCGTGCACTCACACTCGTGACACGCGTGCACTCACACTCATGACACACGTGCACTCACACACTCATGACATGCATGCACTCACACACACTCATGACACGCATGCACTCTCACACACACACACACACACACCCCTGCCATGGCCTCTCCCACCCACTGCAGCTCAGGCTCCATTTCCAGAGCCAGAAAGATGCCTCCCATCCAACGGACAGAGACCATCGCCATGGCCAGCAAAGCGGGGACTTTATTAGGGCAGGCCCAGCCAGAGGTCGGTGTCACAGTGGCAGGGTCAGCACACTGGTGGGAAGCAGGCCGGGGGGAAACTCTCCTGGGTCCATGCAGGCCAGGTGGCGGCATCGACCTGCAAAACAACAGGCTCCATCAGCTCCCAGCTGGGCGCGTAGGGAGGAGGCGTGGCTGCGGCAGGGTGGGAGCAGGACCGGGTCTGGCTCTCTCCACCATGCCCCCCTTCCTTGGGGGGCTGACAGCGGTCCCACAAAGTCGGAGTGGGGCCCGGCCTTGCTACCCTCTCCACCTGCCAGCTTCAGCTTTGCCCGGGAGGTGGGCCCGGACGACAGGTCTCCCGCCCACAGATGAGAAAACAAGTCCCAAGAGACCAGCAGCTGCGCGGGACCACAGGTGCCAACGTGGGCTCTCCTGGCCCTGGTCGGGCTGCCCTCCCGCCCTGCCCTCTGTCCTTGCCTGGCCCGTCCTCGCCCCCAGTCCTGCCTGAGTCCCCAGCATTGCTGCCCTTCGTGGGGCACAAAGGGGAGGAGGGAGGACACCCCACAGGACTCAGTGACAACCCCAGCCCCCTGCCCATTTCTCCAGGGCTGCCACCGCGCCAGGGAGGGGGCCCGGAGCCCCCAGGCCCTCGGCACAGTCTCCCCGGATGGTGAGCTCTGCGACACAGGAAGGCCACCAGGACAGGGACAGCATGCAGCGTTAGGTGGGCTTCTGCTCGGCCGCCGCAGACGATGACCCCGGCCGCCTGCCTGGGCCTCACCAGCACGCTCAGCCTTCAGGCTCAACACAGCCTTTCCGGGACTCTTCCGTGAAATGCCAGCTGCACGCCAGCTCCACGCCCCTCTGTGGGCCTCCTGAGGGCTGGGGAGGCCAGGCCGGGGTCTGCAGGGTCCAGAGGCGCCAGGCCTCGGAAGGACTGGCCGACAGCACAGAGATTTCGGGGAGGACGGATGACACGCGGGTGTGAGTCTGGTCCACGGGCCCCTTCCCAGCTGCCTCCCCCCCCAAGCTGCCGGCCCTGGGCGTGGCTAAGTTCCGGCCAGACCACAGGAGCCGAAGCAGAGAGGCTCCCCCCAACCGAAGCCCCCATCCCATGAGGACCCCGGCGGGCTCCGCCCGCAGCACATCCACAATCCCCTCCTGGCCACGCCCCGCCGGGCACAGGCCCCTGCCGCCTGCGCCGTTTCTCCCCGGAACCTCTGAGGTGGTCCCCTCCCCAGCAGAGCCGCTCAGGGGCCTCTCTGGCCGCTTTCTGGCTGAGGTCCTTGGGACCTGCGGCCCCCAGCTTGTGCCCCAGCCCACAGACTGGGCTCTCTGCTGGGGCTCTGCCTGCTGTCGTCCCCCCTCATGCTGTTCACATGCTGTTCCTTCTATCTGGAATGCTTTTCCCTGGGATACAGGTCAGCTCTTCAAACGTCACCCCTCTCCATGAGGGTCCCTGAGCACCCTGCTGAAAATCACAACCAACCCCACCCACAGCCCCGAGGCCAGGAAGCACACAGGCCCTGTCCCCCTGCACTGCCCACGCTCAGCTGGAGGAACCGGGTGGGGGGTCCACAGGTGCTGCAGTGAAGGCGCAGGCAGGGCCTGGGGCTGCCGCCACCAGGACAAAGGGCCACGGTCCCTCCATGGTGGTCAGTGGCCAAGCCCCTGCAGAGGACTTCCTCCTGGACACCACCTGGGTAGGCGGAGGTCACCAGGGCACTGGGGTCTCTCTCCCCTGCCCTCCCACCAGCACCCCTGCCCCAGCCTGGGCTGCAGGGCCCAGCAGCAGACGGGAGGCCCCAGAGGGGAATGCAGCCCCCTTCCAGGCGCCTCTGTCTGTTGTCCTCTCACCTGCTGGGGGAAATCATTCCCACACCCACGCCCACGGGGGACCCCCAGCCCCCAAGAGGGGAAAGGCAGGCCTGAGGGGAGCGGCAATCCTGTGCCTCTGGAGGGGAACTCAGCCACGTTGCCCCATGCCCACCGAAGGCCTGCCTGTAAGCCCACCAGGGCTCCTCTCTAAGGCTGCACCACCCCCGAGACCTGCTCTCCTCCCAGCCCCAGCCTCACTGGCCCCACCTGGCATCCCCCCAACCCGAGCCCTGCCACAGGGGGCCCCCAACAGGGGTGGGGCCCAGGCAGATCCCATCCTGAGAGCCAGGTGCAGGCCACGCCCTCCAGAGCTGGGTTTTCTGGATGGTAAACTGAGGAACACCCAGCTGGCACCCCTCAAGCTGGCTTTGTGGCTCACAGCCCTTCTGGAAGTCTGGGTGGCAGCGCTGGCTGGGACACGCGGGGCGGCTGTTCCTGGAGTCCTGTGCAGAGCTAGCCCAGCTTTCCGCCTGCCTCTGGGGTGGGGGCATCTGCAGCTGAGTGGCCTCAGGCACGGCAGGGGTCTCAGGGAAGGCAAGTGGGGGGACCCACCCCCCTCCCCAGCTCTTGTAGGCCCCTGGGTGCGTCCAGGCCCAGCCTCCTCATCCCCAGGGCAGCGTATCCCCAGCCCCACTCCCTAGTGGCTGACCAGGGGCAGGGACGGTGGGTGGCAGAGTCCAAGCACCTCTCAGGCCCTCCCATCCTCTGAGAACCAGTCCTCTGCCATTGTCCTCCTGCCCTGGGGCACTGAGCCCAGCCCCTCTCTCAACCACACCCCCTCATACTGGGCACCTCCCCGCCCACCCACACTGGCCTCCCCAGCAGAGGGTAACCAGAGGGCAGAGGCCGCTCTTCCCAGTTCCCATGAGATGCCTTCAATCCCAGGGCCTGTGGATGGATGGAAGATGCCTGAGGGGTATGCACCCCAATCCCCATCTGTCCTGGGCTAGCGAGGACTCAGCGGTTCGGGGTCGCCCAAGGTTGCTCTGCAAGGTGGAGGCCAGCACTGTCCTGCGGGCTGCCCTCTTCTTCCTCCCCTGGGGGCAGCGGGGAGCCTCCCCCATCCCCAAATGCTTCCTGTACAGAGCCAGGCCACTCCGCAACCCTCACCCCCGACAGCGGGAGTCCCCTCCTCCCCTGGCCTCAAGCTTCCAGGAGGGTTTAGGAGGGGAGGCACTGGAAAGTCTGCAAGAAAAGGGAATGTGTGTTTTGCCCCCAGGGCCCGTGGAACCAGGGGCTGGACGCCCAGGCCCAGCTCCTGACTCGGCCAGGCCCCCTGGCTGTGGTCCTACAGATCTGCCATATGGTGGTCTCTGCCGGGGCACAGAACACACGCAGGGCCACAGCCCCCTTGCCCTGCCTGCCGGAGCCGGTGCTGGCCCCTGGGTTCTGACCTGTAGGCCCCCACCTCTGCTATAGGCCCGGGCGAGGCCCAGGGTCAATGCCCCTGAGCCCAGGGAGTACAACAGACAGCACTTGCTTGCATTTTCTGAGCAAAACTGAGCACCTGGCACACACCAGGGGTTCCACCTGAATTGTCTCATTTGTCCCTAAGAAGAGCCCTGTGGGGTGGGGACCCAGCCTGTGGGGGGAGCTGGGACCCAGCTGACCCCAAGCTCTGACCTGCTTGGATACTCCGAGGAAAGAGGAAGTGGGAGGGGAGGGGATTAGGCTCAGAAAGACCCCCAATCCCACCACACCTCTTCCCTGCACCGCATCCCTGCTCCCTGGCCTCCCAGCTCAAGCCTCGGGCTCCTGTCAAAACCCAGCCCAGCTGGATGGGCGTCTGACTTCTCAACCTGCCCAGTACCGGGGACACCAGCTGCCAGGACAGCCCCGGGAGGGGGCGGGTGGCCCCGCACTGTTCGCGGGCAAAACACAGGACGCCAGCTTCAATCTCAGAGGCAGGGAGGGACCATTTCAGTGTAAGACTGTCCCAAATACCGCATGGGACATTCTCACACTAGATCATTCGTTCTTTGTTGGAAATTCACCATTAACCGGGCTCTGTTTTCATTTTGCTAAATCTGGCATCTATGGCAGGGGTATCCACTTGGCTGGGCTCTGCCTGGCGCCTCTCAGTACCCACAGCTGTTCTGCCCCCCCCACCACATGCATAGGATCAGGGCACTGTCACTGGGCCCCAAGAATGCAGAGCCTGGCTCCAGCACAGGCAGTACCCGCTCCACGCAGGCCATGCTGGGGACCCACCCCGCTCTATGCCTGCCCCTCAACTCGCCCTGCCCTAGCCACATGGCACCTCCTCTTCCAGCCAGACCCCCCGCCTCAGTCCAGTCTCTCTGCGGGGGCTGCGGTCATGGGGCCAGCACATCCACACACCCCACCCCAGCCATGGCCATGCCAGGCTCCAAACACCCCCATTGCCTTGCTGACACTGGACTCAGACTAGACCCTTAATTTGCATTCGTCACCCCCTAAAATGTGACCCTGGCCTGCCTACCTTCTCCACCATTATCAACTTTTTGGTGCAGCCAAACATAATTTGCATGGCCTATGCTTTCTCATTTCTTAAAAGGAGGGTCCAGTTCAGGATCAGCTTCATCATGTGACCAGGATCAGGGCTCAGTGTGACCAGGATCAGGGCTCAAGGTGTGACCAGGGTCAGGGCTCAGAGTGTGACCAGGGTCAGGGTTCAGTGTGTGACCAGGATCAGGGCTCAGAGTGTGACCAGGATCAGGGCTCAGAATGTGACCAGGGTCAGGGTTCAGTGTGTGACCAGGGTCAGGGCTCAGAGTGTGACCAGGATCAGGGCTCAGTGTGTGAACAGGGTCAGGACTCAGAGAGTCACCAGGATCAGAACCCAGAGTGTGACCAGAGTCAGACCTCAGTGTGTGACCAGGATCAGGGCTCAGAGTGTGACCAGGGTCAGAGTTCAGTGTGTGACCAGGGTCAGGGCTCAGAGTGTGACCAGGATCAGGGCTCAGTGTGTGAACAGGGTCAGGACTCAGAGAGTCACCAGGATCAGAACCCAGAGTGTGACCAGAGTCAGACCTCAGTGTGTGACCAGGGTCAGGACTCAGAGTGTGGCTGGGACCAGGGCTCAGAGTGTGACTGGGATCAGGGCTCAGTGTGAGACCAGGTCATACTCAGTGTCCACCCTGGAGCACTGTCTTTGACTGACTGGGGCCAGTCCCCCCATTAGCATCCCTGGCTGCATGGAGGTGACTGAGGGGCTTCGTGGAGCACAGGTGCCACACAGACCCCGGCATCCTGAGGGGGAGAGTCCCCACCTCTCAGATCGCTGTCAATGTCCTTCAGATGTGTCATTTTCTCATCTGCTAACCACTCCTCCAAATGGTGCTGGCTACCCTCCCACGATGATGGGGACCCCCGCTGCCGAGGAGATGGAAGCCTGGATCCCACAGGCACCTACTCCTGTTGATGGGCCTGATGGCAGCCTCGTGGGCTTGCTGGCCTCCTGGCAGAGTGACCAGGGCCCAGCAACACCTCCCAGGGCTGGCACGCCGTCACCCTCCCGGACTGAGGCTGGTGCGGGTCAGTCCTGCCCTGGCAGGGAAGGGTCTGGGGGCCTGGCAGGGGGACACACAGGCCCATATGTATTCTGCTGGTCCTTGCCCGTGACACTCTCTGAACAGCTTATTAGAAATTGATATTTCATTCTCTTCTGTGGATTTAGCTTAATTATTCAATTAATTATTGCAATTACTGAGAAGCACCCAGAAGCAAAACTGCTTGCTTTGAGCAGGGAGACAGCAGAAGGGGAGAGCCTTGCCACGTGCACCCTGATTTGGCGGACTTTGCCCCGGGGGTTCCTCCTGGGTCCCACTCCAGGGTCCTTCTCTTCAGAAAACGCTCCTTTCTCTGTCAGCATTGGCTGAGGATGCTCCCTTCCACGTGTCCTCCCTTTGGTGGGCAGAACCCCTGCTTCTAAAGGGGCCCTGAAGGTCGAACCCCATCTCCTTCTGCTTCATTCTGGAGGCCACAGCCTGGAGAAGTCGGATGAGGAAGAGGGGGCAGAGTCGTCAGGCCCTCCCCACGTCCTCAGAGCCTTGCTCTAAAGGAGGGACTGTCCTATTGACAGAGCTGACGCCCTCGCTCGGCAACGTTCAGTGGCTGGACAGCAGCGCCGGGACTCAAGCGGCCCCATCATCACAGACAAGGTCTCCCCTCCAGCGGCGTGTCCTTGTGGCCTAGCCGGGGCAGGAGGCTCGCACTTCCCCAGTGAAGCCCCAGGGCTCTTCCCTCACGCCTCTTCTGTCGCGTGTTCCCTGAAGAAGAGTAAGAGTCCTGGAGTGGGCAAGCCCATGCGTCCTGCCCCTGGTGAGTAAGGGCCACTGTGATGCTGGCGTGGCGGGGAGGCCTGACCCTGAACCCTCCCCAAGACCGAGGTGGGCTTGGGGGTCAGGCCTGGCTCGAACCTTCTTCCCGCCCGGGATGAGCCCCTCAGAGCCTCAGCCAACATCCATTGCTGCAAGCCCCCGGCTCCCGTCCTCCTGGTCACTGAGGGCCCGGTGCCCTGGTATAGTCCATAGGCTGCTGTGTGTTCGTAGAGACTGTGGTCGCTGCAAGGACCGTGTGGCACACTTGGACGGGCACGGGCCCAGAGCCGGGAGTCATGGGCACCAAATATGAGGCCAATGGGAGCTGGGGGCTGGAGGGAAGTGGGGCAGAGAGATGGCAGGGGCAGGGGCTGCTCCACGGACAGGGATGACCTTCTCTCTAGGACTGGGGCCAGAGTGGCCCACAGGCCTCATGTGTCCCTCCCTGTGACAGGGACAAAGGCCTGGAGGCTCAGATGTGGGGGATGTTATCCAGGCCTGGGTGTCAGGGATCAGCAGGAGAACTCAAACCTCTGCTTCTGGAGGGATCCATGGTGCGGGCAGCCCAGAGCCAGTCTGGGGACACTTTGCATGAGAAGGGTAGGGTCATCTATACAGAGAAGGACGAAGACCAAGACCAAGACCGAGCCAGGGGAGGGAGGAAACACGAACTCTGTGCACCAGCTGCCGCACCAAGGGCACCCATGGCCTCACTGCACCCCAGCAAGGTCTTAGCGTCCCAAGCCCACGGAGGAGGAAACGGGAACTCCACGCACGACCTACCCAAGGCCACAAGGTTAAAAAGCCACAAGGAGGGTTCCGCGCAGGTCCTTTGACTCCAGCCCCGCCCACCAGCCCAGTCCCGCCCACCAGCCCCAGCTCCGCCCACAATCCCTGCCCCGCCCACCCGCCCCAGCGCCCTCCCGCCCTGCAGCCGCCCACCTGCAGTGGGAAGTTGGCCAACCCCGCAGTGGGGCCCCAGCTGTGTCCCACCGTCCGGCCGCCCTGCCCAGTCCCACCCAGGCATCACGGGGCTGGGACGGGTAAGATGCGACACCCCCTCTCCATGCTGGCTGGCAAACTCCATCATGTCCATCAACGCCGCCCGCACCACTCACACACAAGCTGCCTTCTGTGCTGGCCACGAGCATTTTCATGTTTTTATTTTTTCCACCTTCTTCCTGGCAGAGAGCCATTTCCACTGGCTGGCTCAGTGCTGCCCTCCTCATGGGGCCATCTGCCCAGCCGCTGTGGCGGTGCAAGCAAGGGGTGGGGCAACCACCTGCAGAGGAAGGGGGTCTGGAACCTGGCTATGGCTCCCTCAGGCCCACTAGGAAAGGACTGCTCCAGACAAGTGCCCCAGGAAGCCTCCAGCCTCTCAGCCCCTTCGCCTGCCCCTCCTCTCCTGATACTCAAGACCCTACACACTCCCACCCCAGCCAGTCTTGCCCCAGGGCTCCACCCACCACACCCACAAAGGTGTGGACCTTTGCCTGGGCTGTGCCCTGGGCCTTCAGTGCCCTCCTCCTTGTCCAACAGAGGAGCCTATACCCACCTCTCAACACTCGGCTTTCAAGAGCCACCGCCTCCAGGAAGCCCCCTGGCAGAGCTGCCCCTCTAACAGCTGCCACTCTGCTCCTGGCCGTTCAGCACCTCAAGGGCCTCCCTCTCCCCGAGGCCGTGGGCTGCTCAGGGCGGTGCTGGATCTGACTGCACCTGCAGCTGGCCGACAGGGAGGCGCTGGGGTATTTGCTCACTCACGTGGACACATCACCGACCTCTAGCCGGATCGCAGCTGGGCCCGTAGGACAGGCAGCAGGGAGGACAAGATACAGCCCTCCTGGCTGGAGGGCCACATGGGAATGTTGGCATGAAAAGGCCAGCTGTGTCTCATCTCCATCAACCAGAGCAGGTGCGTGGTAACAGGAACACACCTGTGGTAGCGCTCATGGGGACAGCGAAATAGCCAGCATCACTGAGAGCGCCCCCCCCCCGGCCCCAGCCAGGTGCCCAGCAGGAGCTCTGGAGGCAGGACCTGGGCCCCAGAGGACAGACTTCCCCAAGTCAACCCCTAAGGAGCCCCTGGACCCAAAGAAGCCTCCAGCATCCCAGGCCTGTGCCGACCTCGGCAGACATGCTCGCAGGCTAGAGCAGGGACGCAGGGCTGCCCAAAGTCACCAGATCCCAGGGGAGGGACCCTCAGGTCTTTGACTGGCTCCCCCAAACTTTGCCACTGTGAATGATGGCGCCCCGATAATGGGCACCCCTGACCCATCCGGAGCCACCTGGAATGCCTGCAGACCTGGCTCCACGGCATCAGAGCACAGGGGTTTCCCTCCCAGCCCCAGCTGCAGAGGGATTACCCCCCATGGTGCCCACTTCCTCGGTCTGCCTGTCAGTTTATCCATCTGAAAAATGGGGACACATGTGCATCTCCTTCACAGGGCTGTGGAGAGGATGCAGTGAGGTGACCCCAGGCAAGGCTCCTACCCAGCACTCGACGGGCAGGGGACACACATGGAGACGCCCCCACCCAGGGTGACACACTCAGGTCCCTTTTTCCAGTTACAGCCTGTGGGAGGGGGAGCGGGTAGTCAAAGGTCTTTCCTGACCACACACAGACACACACGTGCACACGCAGACACATGCACAGAGGCACGCAGAGACACACGTGAAAAAGCACATGGGTGTGCACTGCAGAGAAGTGTGGATGCAACCCCCCGCCCCGGGCTTCCCAAGTGGAAATCAATGCCTTCAGCTCGATACTTCACGGTTTTCAGAAAACATTAAAAACATGGTTTGCTATAAGCCTCCATTTAGCCCCTTACGTTTTTTGTGCGCATGAAAAATACTTCATTGATTGTTGCCTAGATACTGTAATCTTCTGGCTCTTGGAGCCCAGCCTGTGACTCCAGCAGGAGCCCGGAACCCAGGACAGGCACCCACTAGCGCTCCAGGGGCCTCCGCCCTTCCCCCTCCCATGACTGCTAGGTATCCTGTGCATGGCCTGGTGACCGCAGATGGCTCACATCCCACAGGGACCCATGAACAGTCCACAGCGACCCAAGTCCAACATGGAAAGCGGTCCTGGGCCCAGACACTGAGGTCGTGCACGCTCAGGAGGATGGTGGGGAGGGGACGCCCCCAGATCCCAAGGACTCCCCTGCTTCTACAAGGCTCCTCAGCCAAGACCTGGACAGCAGCGAGTAGGCAGACAGTGGACTGCGTGCCAACTGCAGCCCGGGAACGAGGGGCACTGGACTTACTTGCAGCCTAGGCCCTCTGCCCCCAGGAGTCCCAGCTGGACTGCAGGGGAGGAGCTCTGTGTCCATCTCCAGACACCTCAGTGCTGGAGACCTAGAGTTACCCCAACTTCCTCTTCTGGGCCCCACATGCTGAGCTGACCCCGACCTTCATCTACAGGGAGAGGCCTCCTCACCAAATAACGAGGCCTGCACGCGCATTCACAAAGAGCTGCACTTTCCTAGGTGGGGAAGGGGCTCCTACAGAGGTCAGGGTTGAGGCTGGGGCAGGAGTAAGCAGGGTGGGCGAGCTGGCTTGTCTCACCCTATCGTCCCATGTGCTGGCCAGGGCACAGGAAACCCAATACTGACCACAGACTGAAAGCACACTGCTCACACTCTGAACCCTGACCCTGGTCACACACTGAGCTCTGATCCTAGTCACACACTGAGCCCTGATCCCAGTCACACACTGAGCCCTGCTCCCGGTCACACACTGAGCCCTGTTCCCGGTCACACCCTGAACCCTGATCCCGGTCTGAGCCCTGACCCTGGTCACACTCTGAACCCTGATCCCGGTCACACCCTGAGCCCTGACCCTGGTCACACTCGAGCCCTGACCTTGGTCACATACTGAGCCCTGATCCTGGTGACACCGTGAGCCCTGATCCTGGTCACACTCTGAGGCCTGACCCTGGTCACACACTGAGCCCTCATCCCGGTCACACTCTCAGCCCTCATCCCAGTCATACTCCGAGCCCTGATCCTGGTCACACCCTGAACCCTGATCCCGGTCACACCCTGAACCCTGAGCCCAGTCACACCCTGAACCCTGATCCCGGTCACACCCTGAACCCTGATCCCAGTCACATTATGGGCCCTGACTCAGTCCCAGACTAGCCTTCATGCTTGCTGTAAACTGAGTCCAGGAACCCTGTGGGGAGTGAGGCTGGCCACATGCACTTTGGAGAGTCCCAGCACTAGCCTTCTTGGAGGCACCTGCTTGGTGGCAGCAGCTGCTCCACCTGAGTGAGCACCCCAGCCTGACCAGGGGGGAGGCAGACTCGCCAGCCCTCCGTAAATGGGGAATAGCCTAGCCCATGGGGGTGGTCACAGCCACAGGAGCGGGCAAGGGTGCACGGGGGTGGCCCAGACGGCGGGTGTGACATGGGGAGCTCCTTTGCCCCCTCGGAGCTACCAGAGGGCACGTCTCACCTGACGCCCAGAGATGAGCATGTGCACTGGCTATCGGGCTTCTTCCAAGTCAGGGGACAGGGAGCCGAGCTCCTCCCTCAGAGGCTGCTTTTCTCTGCGGAAATAATCCCCCTGCATTTGAATCAAGCCTTTTCCTTCCTCAAACTGCTGTTTATATTTAGCCGCCTTTGTCCTCAGAGCTGCTCCAGGGAGAGGGAAAGAGGGCAGCCACCCCAGCCCCATTTCTCTGGGGCCTGAGCGAGGGCAGTCCCCCGCGAGACCCTGTCCCCTGGGCCGACTATGGGCAGACAGCATCTGGGCTGCCGGGCCTCTCTTCTGGCCTGGCTGGCGTGCCAGAGATGATGTGTCCCTGCGTGGCCCCGGACCCCTGACCCACAACCTCCCTTAGCTCCCTCTGGCACGGGGAAGGGCTCCAGGGCGCAGAACCACTGGGTGGCCTTGACTGCTCCCCAACCTGGAAGGGGAGGGAGGAAGAAATCTGAAGGAGGAGAGAGGGCATGCTGGAGGAATTAGAGCCCCAGGCCCCAGGGGAGGAACAAGGGGAGGGTCCAGCCATTATAACTCCTCCCCTCTCTCCAGATCACTGGGGATCCATCTGCTGGGTGCCCAAACTGACCTTCTTCCTAGGCCCATCTGTGTGGCCCCTGCAGACCCACCCCCCCATGCAGTCGTGGGTCATGGCTTCAAGACATCAAGATGCTCCCGGGCCCCCTGCCAGGCCTCTTCCATCCCTACATCTGACCTCAACATGGGAGGCACCCAGAATGTGTGTGACCGAGGGCAAACCCTCAGAATGGGCCAGTCTCCCCTGCAGAATGGGGCCATGGTGCTGATGGTGCCCATCCCACCAGCCGAGACATGGACACCCCATGTATCGTGCCTGCCTCAAGCACCTCGCAAGTGCAGCTCTGTCCTAGGGCTGTGGTCAACATGACCACAAATGGGGTGACTTAAAACAACAGGAAAGACTCTTCCATAGTGTGGAGGCCAGAGTCTGAAATCCAGGTGTCAGCAGGGCCCCACTCCCTCTCCGGGGGCAGATGCTCCCTGCTCCCCCCAGGCCCCCACACCCAGGGCACCCTCCGGCCCCTCCCACTGAGCCCCTCCTCCGGTGGAGGGGCACCAGCTGTGGACCCTAGCAGGAGAGGGCAGGGGACAGGCTCATGCTCCTGAGCCCCAGCTGGGGACCACCTGGGTCGGAGGGCAGGAAGCACTGACTCCCCAAATGCCCCGGAGGATGATGGTCCGTCCCCATCGGGGCAGCCACAGGGGCCGGGCAGGGAGGCTGCCTGGGGCCCCTGCTGACCTCACCTGGAGAGCAGGCCCCGCCCACAGTCCCAGCACCCAAGAAGCTCCAAGCACCAGGAGTTCTTTCTGCGGGTCCAAAACTCTAGCAGCAAACCTGCACTGACCCCAGTGAAGCCAGGCCGCTTGGGGCTTCCATGTGTCCCGCTCACTGTGAACAGCGGACCTTCTGGGGCAGTGTAATGGAGACGCCAAGTAGGAGGATACCAGGGGCGGTTGGCTCACGGTGTGTTCCCAGGGAAAGCCAAGACCTTCTGAGCCCTCCTGGCCCCAGGGTTCAGCCAGGTTGGGACCTGTCCACCTGGGAGTGCTGAGAGGACCAGTCAAGGTGATGGATATGCAGTGTGCATACATAGCTGGTCGACCACAAACATGTCTCCCTTCCCCACCCCCCACTCCCTCCGATGCTCTGCGCAGACCAGGAGCTGGCTCCTTGTTCTCCTGGTGACATCCCAGCCCAGGCTTAGGGACAGTGGACCCAATGAGAAGCTACCTACCAAGAACAGGCCTCCGGACGGCCAGGGCTCCCCGCCCCCCCACTTTGCATCCCAGCCTTGTTGGGGTGGCTCTTGATGAGAGAGCAGGCACTTCTAAGACAAGTCTGGATGCAGGAGCCTGAGGGCCCCAGACCGAGGTGACTGTCCACGGAGCTTCCTGCATCCCCCGCTCATCTGCTGCCCACCACAGACAGTGTCACAGGCTGTGGGGGGGACCGTGCATGACAGTGACTGGGGGGGACACCGGGAGGCGGCTGTGGAGCTCAGCAGGGCCTGCCTGCCCCTCCCCGAGCCCCTCCCCCAGCCTCCACAGTGTCCCAGTGCTGGGCCCAGGTGCTGGACCCCAGGGAATCCAGTGGACACATAGGCCCCTTCCTGCCACAGCCCTCACACCGTGCACCCCCCCTCCTGCAGCCAGAAGCATCCTTGTGTAGCCCCTGCAGCACTCTGGATGTGGAAGCCAGCCCCCAGGGGCCCCGTGGCCATCCCTCCCTGGAGTCGTGCCGTGAGGTGGCCCCTCACGCCAGTGCGGCTCGCCCCGAGTGATGCTGCATAGTGACCAGGTGTGGCGGCTGCCTGGCTCTTGGGGACCCCTCGCCCTGCGGGCCTCACATGGGGGGAGCCACATTCGAGCTGGATCCTCCTGCCCCCATCGGGCCCTTGGGTCATGCGGCCCTAGCCCACATCGACCTGCACCCTCACAAGAGACGCTGAGCAGACCTACCAGCTAAGCCCCTTCTGAATTCCTGACTCACAGAAACTGCGAAGTAATAAATGTTGATTGCCATTTTCAGCCACTAAGTTTTAGGCCACTTTGTTGCACAGCGTAGAGAACCCAGACGCCCGCCCCACACACAGCAGCAGCTCTGCTCTGCCTCTGCAGGTGCTTCCCATGCTCTGGGTCAGTCCCCGTCCGCCCCAGCTCCCACCCAGCACCCAGCCCAGGCGTCCTGTACAGCCCAGGCCCAGGAGGGGCCCAGCACCTACTCTGTCCATCCAACAACCCCACCAGAGGCCTGGCTCCCCGCCTTGGGCCCCGGCACCTGCCGGCTGCACCGCCCAACACGCGAACGGCCGGTTGGGACCTGTTGGGAGTCAGCGCCTGCAGGAAGGGGAGCTTTGAGTTGGCCTGCCCTCAGCTGGGGGCTCCAGGAAGACGGCCCCCACCTGCCACGTGCCCTGCTGGGCCGCCAGGGCTGAGCCCGTGCCTGACACAGCAGACCACGGAGGGACAGACAGATGAGCAGAAGGGTGGAGGGATGGATGGCGCAGGGGCAGTTGGGGCACTCACCGTTGGCAGCATTACTTTCGGATAGAGGTGGCGGTGATGAGGATGATGACCAGCAGGACGGTGACTCCAGCCGACAGGAAGTAGCACTTGATCTGCGTCTCTGGAGCTGAGAGAGAGAGAGACAGAACAGTTGTCATGGTGACCAGAATCCCAGCTTCCCATCCTGGGGGCACATGGTGCCTGCCTGCTTGGGGCTGTGGGCCCAGGCAGAACCCGTCCCTTGCCAGGGGCTCTGCCCTGAGCTGACACGTGTGCACATTCAACAGCTGCTGTGGGCTGGCCCTGACCCCCCAAGGGCAGGAGGCAGGAGAGCCAGCAAGACTGCCTCAGCTGCAGAGGTAGTCAGGGGCCTGGGTGTGATGCCCAGGTGCCCCCCTTTAACACCTTGGATTCTTCTGTAAGCACAGGATGATGCCACTGACTTCAGGGCCACATTTGAAAGCCTTACTTAAGATGATGCATGAAAAGTACATAGCCTGAGGTCCGGCAAATACCAGACCCATGGTCCTCTCCAGATAGTCTTCTTCTTGTTCCGAATAGTGTTGTTATTATTATTTTTTAATACTATTTATTTATTTTAGAGAGAGCGAGCAACAGAAACAGAGAGTGCACTAGTGGGGGGAAGGGAGAGGGAGAGAATCTCAAGCACACTCCCCACCAAGCACAGAGCCCAATGCGCGGGCTCGATCCCATGACCCTGAGATCATGACCTGAGCCAAAATCAAGAGTCAGACACTTAACCAACTTGAGCCACCCAAGCACCCCTGGTTGTGGTTATTAGTAATCTAGTAAGTTCTGGGCCCCACCATCAAAGACCTCATGGAGAGGAAGACACAGAGATCTGTGCTGGGTTTCATGGGTGGGTGGGGGTTGGGAGGCTTCTGGAAGAAAAGATGCTTCATCTGGGTCCTGGAGGGGGGTGGGTGGGGACTCCCCAGGCAGGTCAGGAGGTGGAAGGCAGGGGACCAAGGGAGAACCTAGGACAAAATGGGAGCTTAAAATAATCTGGTCAGTCACCAAGTGGCCAGAGAGGGGTGGGGGTAGCGAAGCAGGGGAAGACAGACAGGATGGGATGTGGATGGTACAGGGCTTTGAGCAGCACCCCACAGACAGCACAGAAGACACTGAGGCATTTTAAGCAGGGAGAGAGTGTAGTGAAGAGGCCACTTGGAAAGCAAATGCGGAGTGGGTAGGAAAGGGGAGAAGAAACAGGAAGACTGGTCAGGAAGAAGGCTGATCAATGGACGGGCAGGAGTCTGGAGCAGAAAAGGGGGGATCAGAGGAGACAGAGGGAAGGCCAGGAGAGGAATCCTCAGAACATACTTGTGACTGAATATGCAATGGAAATGACATAGGGAGGTCAAGGATGAGTTCCCCAGGTTGCCCATCTGGGCCATAAGGTGGATGTTAGGGCTATCCATTCTTTTATCCACCCATTATTCTACCTATCTATCCATCTACCCATCCACCCACCCATCCATCCATCCTTCCATCCATCCATGCATTCATCCATCCATCTACCCAACTCTCCATCCACCCACCCACCCACCCATCCACCCACTCATCCACCCATCCATCCATCCACCCATCCATCCATCCTTCCACCCATCCATCCAACCATCTATCCATCCACCCATCCACCCATCCACCCACTCATCCACCCATCCATCCATCCACCCATCCATCCATCCTTCCACCCATCCATCCAACCATCTATCCATCCATCCATCCACCCATCCATCCATCCACCCATCCATCCATCCTTCCACCCATCCATCCATCTATCCATCCATCCATCCATCCATCCATCCATCCTTCCATCCATCCATCCATCCATCCATCCATCCATCCATCCAACCATCCATCATTCCTTCCATCCATCCATCCATCCATCCATCCATCCATCCATCCATCCTTCCATCCATCCAACCATCCATCCATCCATCCATCCATCCATCCATCCATCCATCCTTCCATCCATCCAACCATCCATCCATCCTTCCATCCATCCAACCATCCATCCATCCTTCCATCCATCCATGCATTCATCCATCCTTCCATCCAGCCATCCATCTACCCAACTCTCCATCCACCCACCCACCCACCCAGCCATCCACCCACTCATCCATCCATCCATCCATCCATTCATCCATCCACTCACCCAACTCTCCAACCACACGCACATACACCCACCCACCCATCCTCTGTCCATCTAATTTCTCAAAGTCATTACAGGGGGTGGGGCAGAGTGAGGCACAGAAACTCAGCCATGAGAGGGGGAAGGGATTGGTGGGGAAAGGGGGGGAGTCAGGGAGCTTCCTGAAGTAGGTGGGACTGAAATTGGGCTTTGGTGGGGGGGGGTGTCCACAATGACTTTTTGAGTGAAGATCCAGTCCCACTGTAGGATGGCGTGGGGGATCTGCTGGGCGTTGGATGGGTGTTCAACTCACTCAAGCTGCTTCAGTGTCATTCCACTTTGGAAGGGACCCACACACCAGCCTGAAGATCAGTCACCATCTGAACAGCCCTGCTTCCAGGCTCAGGTCTCCCTGCCCACAGCTATAGTCATGGGTCACAGGCCAGCTGTGTGTGGGAGGGGGCAGGGAGGGGCCAGGAGGCCCAGAATGAATGAGAAACAGACCTCCAATAGCTCACAGCTGGGAGTGGGAGGGCAGCAGAAACCCACAACCCTCCTAGCAGGGAAAAGGCATCTGAGCCAAGGAGCAGTTCAGCACCCAGGACAGCACCTGGGTCCAAGTGCCTGAGCCAAGGAGGCATTTGGTGCCTCCTTGGTGCAGACACAGAAGCACTGACCTCATCAGCAAGACAGCCGCCCTTTCCTGAGCTTTCGCTCATGCTACCCTCACCCAGAGCTGCAGGGCGAGTCCTGTCAAGACCGTGGTCTGCAGAGTGCTCAGAGAGGGGAAGTAACCTGCCCAAAGCCACCAGCTTGTGAGCTGTGGGGTCAGAATTCGAACCTGGAGCCCAGCGACACAGCCAGCTCTTAACCACCCATGCCCCCCACAGAAGGGCTGACATAACAGATGTGCTCTGAGGTAGGTCTGACCCTCTGCACACAACCGGTCCCCTAAAGGAAGCTTACGCATGGAATCAGTTACATGCTTCATCACAAGCCACCTGCATGGACCTGGTGCCTCCGAGGGAAGTCATGTGCTGTACGGAGCACAGCAGCTTGGGTCAGGCAGGTCGCACATCACAGCCTGACTGCGTGACCTGGGGCATGTCGCTGGCCTCCCTGAGGTTCCGGGGCCTGGCCATCCCATCTGTGCAGCCCAGGCATAGCCCAGCCAACGGGATACTGCACTGGTCTTGGGTTCACCATCTGCCAGAGTAGTGTCCATGCTTCCCCTGCCTGGGCTCAGATCAGCCTTCCTGGATGGCAGCCAAATGCCCCCTTGGATGCGATCTGCACTCAGGCCTGTCCCTCCATATCTACCCTCTATGCCTCCACCTCATAGAGGAGGGGAGGAGAGGCAGGGAAGCTGGGAGCCCCCAGGAGCAGCAGCAGGGACCAGGCTGGAGTGGAGAATGATCCCAAGAGAGCAGGAGAGATCACCTGGAGAGGAATGGGAGAGACAAACTGGCACTCAGCCTCCACCAAGCCTGCCCCTCTCTACCCCAGCGGCAAACCACCACTGGGTCTCTCCACCGACTTCAAGAGCAAGAGGCAGGTGGGCCCTGACAGGCAGGGCCCAGGGGCCGCCAGATGCGCAGGCAAGGACATATGGTGGAAGTGGAGGCAGCCCTTTGATGGGGAGCTCTGTGGATCCAGCCCATGGTCCCCTCCTGGCACAAGGCAGAGCCCCACCCCCAGCCACCTCTGCTCCAGCCCCCCAGCACCTGCTGCCTCCCCAGCAGGGAGGGAGCCACATGCAGAGACACCAGCTCCTGCCGGTGGCTGGGGCCCAGCTGTCTGGGAGAAGCAGACCTCACTCAGTTCAGCATCCAACAGCAGGACGAGGGGCAGAGGGTGGGACAAGGGTCACCTGAGGGGCTGACCTCGGCTCCCCAGAGACGTTCTGGTAAAACATGGACAGACTTCCTTAAGGAGGCGAGATGGTTTCCCCATTGAGCATCACTGCCTCTGAGAAGGGAGAGGGGCCTGCAAAGGCCACACAAGGCGCTAAGAGCAATGGAATGGGGCCATTTTGAAAGGCAGGAGGGCCCCAGGACCCAGGCAGGGGCTGCTGGGTGGGTGGATGGTTGGGGCCTCAGAACAGCCCCCACGACCCATGCTGGGGGGGGCGTCCTCATCTACATCGAGCCCTCATGACCCACACGGCGGGCACCGCCCTTTCCCAGTGGTCAGACGGAAAGTGCCGACAGGGAGGCCACAGCACCGACCTGGGAAGTGTGGTGGCATGGGCTGAACTGTGTCCCCCAAATTCATACGCTGAGGTCCTGGCCCCAGCACCCCAGGATGGGGCCTTTAAGGAGGTGCTGGTGTTGGTGAGCTCATACGGGTGGGTGCTAATCCACCAGGACTGGTGTCCACCATGACGGGAAATGTGGATGCAGGTATGCAGGGAGAAGGCCGTGTGGACATGGGGACGGCTGTCTGTCCACTAGCCGAGGAGAGGAACAGGTGCTCCCTCACGGCCCTCAGAAAGAGCCAGCCCTGCCGGCGCCTTGACCTTGGGCTTCTGGCCTCCAGACCGTGGGACAGTAAACAGTGGTGGTTGTGGCCGCCCCGTCTGTGGTGATTAACAGATCCCGGCCCGGGTCGATCTCCTTGCTGACCCTGGAGAGTGGCCTCCTGATGGAGAGCTCAGGGGTTGAGCTGATTGTCGGCCTCCTCCAGCCCAGCCCTGGGTACCCTTTGCCAGAGCACAGCTGTCCTGTCCACCTCCACCCGGCCTGCCCCCAAACCCGCTCCACCCTGGACGTCTGCAGGCCCTGCACCTGCTCTCCCAGGGTCTGGGTACAGGATGACGAGGCCCAAAAGCTGCCGTCTGCAGACCAGTGAGGGGGGCTGCTCAGTCGTGGCTGTCACACCCCACGATGGGGGCAGTAGCTTCTCCAAGGCCTCCAGGACCAGAGGTGCTGAGGCCCCGCAGCAAGGGGCCACAGGTCATTCTCTGGGAGTGAGGCTGGAGTCCCCCAGCCCTCTATCCAGGTCCTGTTCCCATGCGGCTGTCATGAGGCCTCCAACAGCCGGGTTCCCAAGACAGAGTTGCCCCATCCTGATGGCTGCCC
Source organism: Eumetopias jubatus (assembly GCF_037043125.1). Lineage (NCBI taxonomy): Eukaryota > Metazoa > Chordata > Mammalia > Carnivora > Otariidae > Eumetopias > Eumetopias jubatus. Next base: position 109,560,760 of record NW_028274810.1, on the reverse strand, counting down.
GCCTCAGTCCTGCCAGGGATGGTGCTGGGCACTACACGCTGACCGCGACCCTCAGGACAGCCCGTTTCAGACATGCAAACACCGAGGCTGGGCAATCGCAGCCGCCCTCCCAGCCCCGGTGTGCCGTTGGGACAAAGCTGCCCAGGGACCAGGCAGGAAGGAAAGGGCAGGGACCCCAGCCCCACCTCCCGCCCAGGTAGGGTCTCTGGCCTGCCTCCACCTGGCTCCCTGATGCTCTGGGTGCTCTGGGGACGGCAGCCCCTCCAAAGAGCCGCTGCGATTAATCACTCTCAAATGACAACCACACGCAGAACGAGCTGATGGGGCTGACGGCAGGGGGCCAATTAACCCGAATTATGCTCTGGACTGGGGCCCAGTTAGTGTCAGCTGGGCAGGTCAGCCGCCTCCTGGGCAGTGACCGCCGAATTAATTCGCCGGCTGGGGAAGAGCTGCCCCTCTCTGTCCCAGTCCCGCTGGCTTCCGCCTGCTCCAAGCGGCCACGACCCCTCCCAGGCCTGCTGGGCTCTCCGGTCAGTTACAGTTTCTGTCTGGGAACGGGGCTTGCTCAGCACGTGCTCCTCCTTCTGCCCAGTGTGCCCTCCACTCAGAGAACTCCCGCTCGCTCTCCGAACCCCAGCTCCGGCACTGCCGCCGCCTCTAGGAAGCCTGGCCCCAGCCCATGCTTCCTTCTGCACAAAACCTGCTGCAGTTGCTGCCAGCTCAGCCCCTCCCTCCCACTAGGGAGGCACCTGCTGCCCCGAGACGGGCAAGGCTTCCTGGAAGCGAGAGGACCAAGGGGAGGGAAGCAACAGTGCCCACCGTGGGTCCCGCCACCACCCTCAGGCCGCCACAGGTTCTGTGTCCATCCTGGAGAAGGACGGACGCTGGGCCATGGGTCCAGGGGGCACGCACGCAGGTGCCCCCCCTCTGCCTGCTCCCCCTTCCACTAAAAGGAGGGTAGAGGGTGTACCTCCAGCACAGGGTGTGTGAGGCGGCCAGCCTGCAGGTGGGGCAGGTGGGCCTGGCTGAGCAGAGCAGAGGGGTGGCCACAGGGCCTGCAGAGGTGCTGGCCAGGTGAGAAGTGAGGCCCTAGCTCCTCCCAGCCTCAGAGGTGGGGGCCTAAGGCTCCCACCCCCACCCCTGCAATTCTTTGGGACTCCAGGTCCCACGGAGGGAGCCGAAGCTGGGGTCAGAGCAGGGGCAGAGGGCCAGTAGTAGGGCACCCCACCGCAGGCCCAGAACCCGGGAGAGCTCTCTTCCAAGATGGACAGGCCAGCCCCGGGGAGACACCACGCACCCCCTGCCGCTGGGGGCCCCAGTGAAGGTCACACAGGCTCACCCTTGGGGAAGCCCCAACACACAGTACCCCCTTCCAAGCAGCATTGTAGCGCCCAGCCTTCGATACAGCACAATGCGGGGACCCCACACAGTGGGCAGCACCTTCATCACAAAGGACAGAAAACAAAGCGAACAAAAAGAAATTCAAAGAACCAGAGTCAGTGCAGCAACAGAAGGAAACTCATGACAACTAACACAATCCTCGGAGACAAAGATGCCCTCGGGGCAGTCTGGAGTGGGAAGGCCTGGGCAGCTGCAGGGCAGCCAGGGAGGCAGGTTCCCCAGCCCTCCAGGCCCCGTCCTCAAGGCCTCCAGGCCCCACCCAAGCCCTCCAGGCCGCGTCCTCAAGCCCTCCAGGCCCCACCCCAAGCCCTCCAGGCCCCGCCCTCAAGGCATCCAGGCCCTGCCCCAAGCCCCCGCCCCCAAGCCACCAGGCCCCGCCCCCAAGGTCTCAGCACCGCCCCCAAGGCCTCCAGCCCCACCCCAAGGCCTCAGGCCCCGCCCTCTGCACCTGGCGGCCGCACACAAGGTGGGTTCTGGCCCAGGCGCTGGCGGAGTAGCTGCACCAGGACAGGAGCCATGTCCCAGAGCCCAGCCTGAGCGTGCCCTCTGCCCAGGACCAGCCAGGTGGGAGTGCAGGGCATGCGGGCCCAGGGCGGCCCCGGCAGGAAGGCTGGGACAGGCCTGCGGCTTTGCCCACTTCCCAGCTGCCCGGCCAGCACCAGGAGTAGGGCCTGGGGGCCAGAAAGGTCATGGCTCCGGCAGGCAGTGACAACCACGGCCCCGCAGTGCACACAGCACACTCTGGCTCGCTCGCCCAGACACACACTGAGGGATGAGGGACTTGCCCACGGAGCTGCCACTAAGTGTGGCATCGCGCCTCCCTCCTGCGCCCAGGCACGGGGGCCTGCACCCCCTCTCCCTCCCGGGGACAGGGCCTGGGTGGAGCCCCAGGTTGCTGGCTCTTCACTCCATGCCTGCCACTCGAAGCTCGGGCAGCCGCCCCCCCCCTTTCTGAGCCTCAGTATCCTCATGAGACAGTTGGGGGTGTCACAGCCCCGCATGGCTTCTCTGAAGGTGGATACCCGTCTGGACCCAGACAGTGCATTTCTCTGCACACCCATCCCCTCGGCCTCGAGCTGCAGGGCCGGGAGTCCCAGGCCAGCAGCGCCTGCATACAGTGGGCGCTCACCAAAGCCGGAGACTCCTCGGGGGCCAGGGCAGCTGGAGGCCTCTGTGTGCTTGGCCTGAGGCGGGCCCTCACCCCCTGAGCTCTGCTGTCCCATGTTACGGCGGTCCAGAAGGGCTTGGGGGGGAGGGCGTGGAACCCCGTCTCCAGCAGCCAGGAACTCATCAGGGAGAAGTAAGCAAAGGAAAAGGAGGGAGGGGTTGGCAGGGGTGAGGGGGTGACGGGCATTTGGGCATCAGGTGCTGGCTTCGGACTCGGTGGGCCCAAGGGAGCCCCCACCCCCATGCAGGGACCCCTGCTGGCACACAGGGCCTTGGGCCCTCGTCCTGGTCCCGCGAGGATGCCCAGGGGTTCCGGCCAGGGGGCTGGGCGGGCACCTGCACGCGGGACTCCTGGGCCAGCCTCCGTGCCCCCTGGGCCACGCATCTCTCTGCCCTCTCAGCCGGGTCTCAGTCCCTTCAGCCCCTTCCCTCTGACCCACCGGCACCCTCATTCTGCACCCCCCACCCAAGGCTGCCCAGCCCCCACCCCACTCCTCAGAAGCCGCTTCCCATGCAAATGTATTCAGAATACATGACATTTCAGAAACATCTATTTGTATATATTTAGACTCCATTTCAAAAGAATTATTCAAAATCGGAGCCATTTGGATAGATGGGTGTGGAACGGATTGTTTCTTAAGTGTTCACGTTAAAAATACCATGTTTTCTAAGTGGATCACAAATGCTGTAATTATTGAAATGGGCACATTCTGCTGGGGGAAAATTACAGAATCATGACTTGATTTACGGATTCTGTGTCCTGAGGACAGGGCTTGAGGGCACCCGCCCCAGGACGGCGCTCCGAGGCAGGGGGCGGAGCTCCGGGGCAACCACCCAGTGACAGGGCGTGGGGAGTCACTGAGAGCTGGTGGCTTTGACAGCTGCCCCACTGAGACCCCCGAGCACCTGCACACCTGCCTCTCCCAGCCTCATGCCAGGCCTCACCAGACTGCCTCCTCTTCCCTAAATATGGCCCCCTGCCCTGGCCCCGGGGCTTTTGCACATGCTACTCCTGCTGTCTGAACCATTCGAGTCCCCTTCTTCTGGGTCAGGTCCCAACCTGAAGGTGTGTCCTGCCCCTCAGGGGATGGATCCCCACCCCATGCTGCTGCCCTCGGGGGTCAGGAGAGGTGGGCTTGGGTCTCAGCTCCCCTCTGAGCCCCTGACTTCTGGTGGGTAGGGCTCACTCATACCAGGCAGTGTCACTGGTGGGGACAGAGGCGGGCCAGGGAGCCAGACTCCACGCACTGCAGTCCTCACTCACTGGCTGCAGAAAGCAGGCCAGGGGACCACTCTCACGCATGTGTGCAGGGATGAGACCAGCACCCCTCTGAGGGGTGCCTGGGGGGCGGGGCGGGGCACATGCCACATATGCCAGACCCAAAGCAGGTGCCCTACCAGGGTCGGTCGCGCCAGCAGAAGGTCTTGTTGGTGAACGAAACCCAGCCCGTGTTTTCACACCAGCGGCAGCCCTGACCACCCACTGGCTCAGTCTGGACCCGGCGCCTCCGGGCACATCGGGGTAAGTCCACTGAGGGGACCTCCCCCAGGCTCGGGGGGGGGGGCGCGACATTAGGTAGAAGGCTCCAAACGGACTCCCCCGACCCAGCCATGCCACTTGGGGGTCACCTGGGGGACGGGGGCACGCACAGCCAGGCTTCCGAAGGCCAGGGACCGGGTGCTGCGTACGTACATGTGGACCCAGTCACACAGCAAGCCTCCTGCAGTGTCTAAGGGGTCGGCTGAGTGTGCAAGCCTCCTGCAGTGTCTAAGGGGTCGGCTGAGTGTGCTGCGGGGAGACACTCGAGTGGGAAGGTGAGTGCAAGACAGGCCCCCAGGAAGCCGTCCGGGCCACGGCCACACGCGCACACGCACATGCACACTGGATGCTCCGTTCCCTGAAGACACAGCACCATTGTTACGTTATCAGCACCGTGTTTCTCTGGGGGTGGGATTATGGGGAGCTTACATCTTGTTTGATTTTTGTTTTTGTGTTTTGGCTAGAAGAAGCTTCTGTAATGAAGACAAAAGTCTGAGCAGGGAAGGCTTTTAAGAGCCCACTCCCGCTCTTCCCAGCTGCCCTGGGAGAGTGGGGCGGGGGGTGTCCGGGGCCGGGACTCATGCCCCCAGGAGATCGTGGAGGGAACCAGCCCCCCAGGCCCCGCCCTGACCCCATTCCCTCGTGTCTGCACTGCGTCGCCCCAGGCAGCCTGCGCCAGGCAACCTCTGAATGTGTCAGGCATGGAAACCCCACTGATTCCCCCCCCATCCCATCTCTGTGACTCAGTCCCCAGGCCCCCTCCTGCTGGAGGCTCCAGGACAGCCGTGGGAACAAATGAAGGCCCACAGACATCCAGCTCCCCAGCCCCCCGCCTCCACACAGGTGTCCCCTGTGTCCCCAGATGGTCCACCACTCCTCCCAGAGAGCCCCAGACTCCACCCCCCGCCCTCCCCCCCCCCCCGCTCTGGGCAGAGCCACACTGCTGACACCTGATTGCCCCAAGCTCCTCCCTCATTTCCTGAAATTAGTAACAAAGACACATTCATCGCCTGAGTGCACCAGACACTGTCCTAGTGCTGACAGTGTGGAGGCCACACTCCAGTAGGAGCAGCCAGGTGAGAAGCAGGGAAAATCCACAGGGTACAGGGCGGTGATAGAGAGTAGGAGAAAAAGAAGCAGAGGTCAGAGTCAGCCAGCAAAGGCATCACTACAAAGCTGACTTTTCCATCCAGACCTGAAAGCAGAGAGGGAGGGAGCAAGCAGATTTGCGAGAACGGTCCAGGCAGGAGGGAAGCACATGCAAAGGCCCTGAGGCACAGGGCACCTGGGCGTCCCTGGAATGAGGGGGCAGCGCTGGCGTGGTCTGAGGAATGGAGAGAAGGAGTGAGGCCTCGGGGCCTCAGGACCTTTGCATGTACTGTCCACACCATCTGGGGTGCTCATCCCCAGATACAGGCCTAGCCTACCCCTACCTCCTGCGGGTCTTCACTTGTTTGTCAGCAAGGGTCTTACTGACCGTCCTCAGGGGGTGCGTCCCTCTTCATGCCTACTGGCCATGCCCTCCCCCACCTTGTCTCTCCCCATTCCGTTATCCGTGGGTGGTGCTGGGTGTCTCCTGTTCATGTGGTTCTCCCGCCTAGAGCGTCAGCTCTGTGAGGGCTGGACACTGGCTGGCTCAGAGAGGGGCTCGTATTTTGGGCGGTTGCCCTGGTAAACATCACCCTATAAGGAATCCACGGCGTCACATGATCTACTCCATCTAAAGGGCCTGGCGTGAAGGCAGCTCCCACGGCACGTGCATGTCCCCCGACTCTGCCCCACCGCGGGAGCCGGTACCGCACCCCCGGAGCCTCGGTCTCCTTATCTACAAAACACGGTCACAGTCGGGTCCCATGGACTTGAAGGAGGTGACGCCTGTGGGCCCTGGTGACTTCATGCTGTGAACACGCACACTCTCCTTCTTGCTAAGAAACTGTCCCCCAAACTCCAGGGGATCGGACCCCGATACTGCTGCCCCGGTGCCCTGGGGAGCCCCCCGTGCAGCCCCGCATGAGAGCGGGAGGAAACGCCACATCTTGGTTGAGCGGGCACCTCTCTCTAGGAGGCGTGCTTGCGACAATACCGCGCGTGGGTAGCGGGCAGCGCTCACCGTGTCTTCCTCGGGCAAGTGTCAGAGTTGGGGTGCAGGCAGGTCTGTCTGAGATGATCAGTTGTCTCTTGCCCTTGCCTCCCGTCCTGCGCCACGGGCCTGGGTCTGCATGTTATTACTCCGGGCGGCCGCGAGCCCCAGCCCATGGAGGGAGCCCAGCCACCTTCCCTAATGACGGGGCTCTAGAGGCACCCAGCTCACGGCATTAGTGCTCCTGCCCCCACCGCCCACCCCTTCTCGAGAAGGAGGGCCCCGGAACTCCTGCCTCCATTACCCCTGCCCCTTCCAGGCTGCGCGGGAAGTGCTCGGCTCCCCCAGACCCTGGGCCCCCCATCACCAGCTGCCTCCCACCCCCTTTCTCTCCGCCAGCTGAGCTCTGCGCTGAGGCGCCATCCAGCTAGGCTACAGAGGACAGAGGGACGGTCCCACCTTCTGCCCAGCCCACCACGCCGCCGGCGCTCCCCAGAACCCTGCTCTCCAGCAGGGCCCTCAGTGGGACACAGCCCTGCCCTGCCTGCAGCGCCCACCTCCACCCCTAGGATCGCCCCCACATGCCTCCCGCCTCCTGCAGACCCCATGCAAGTTGGTGCATGAAGACGCGGATTCGCCAGGCACTAGTGGGGCCTGGGGACGGGAGAAGAGGCGCAGGTCTGGGGAAGGCTCCCAGGGGAGGTCCTGGGGACGAGGGCAGGTGGAAGGGGAGAGTGTGGATTGACCAGAGCTCCCAGGTCAAGGTTGGACTGAGCCTCCTCGGCAGCCCAGCCACAGGGTCAGCAGCCACACCTCTGCCCCATCCCCTACCAGAGCAGACCCCTTTCCTGCAGAACAGTGTGGTCCAGGGTCAGCCCTGGGAGGAGCCAGCCCCCTCCTCGGGTTTCTTCTTCCTCCCCAAAGGTGGTCCTGAATCATTCTGTGAACCAGGAAAGGCGCCACCCTGCACCCTCCTGAACCTGGCCTGCCATCGGACGGGGAGAGCGCAGGCCCGTGTGGAGGGTCCTGGCCCTCTCTCCGGGGGGTGATGACCTGTCCCTGCCACCTCACGGGCAGCACTGTCTCCCTCTGCTATGCGGGGCCCCTACTTTGCCCCAGGCCCTGCGCGGCCGCCGTAAGGATGCCGACAGTAAACAGCACCTACTGTGCACGCTCATGAGCTAAATCCATGCCCATTTCACCAGCCCCGAGCCTCTAAGGACAGGGGCTCCTGCGGGCACCGCGAGCACCTGCGTGAAAACCAGAGGCAAAGCCCCCAGGAGCCGACGGGGGGCAGGGTCGGACGTGGACAGTCAACACAGCACGTAATTCCATCAGACAGGAGGCGAGCAGGCGAAACCGCCGTGGAAGGAAGACCGCAAGCCACGGGGGAAGAGGCGAGGCGGCGAGCAGCTAGGGAATTAAGAGGCCTCAGGGTGGGACTCACTGGGGGGAGACTTGAGTCAAGTGGGGCCGTGGAGGAGGTGGGAGCGTGCTGGCGTGGGTGAGGCACTGCGTGGCTGGTCCCAGTCCAGCCCCAAGCCACGCGCTGAGTTCTGAGAGACCCGGCAACCTGGCCCTGGCCCTTGGGGCCCCGGCCCACAGGAGAACCCAAAGACGGAAGCAGAGGAGAGAGGCCCCTGGCGCCTCCTCCAGGGTGCGCCCCTGGGATTCCCCTTTCCTGTGCGGGGACAGGCCTGCTGGTGAAGACCCCCCCGACTTACGCCCCGACCTTACCACTGACCAGCTCTCACAGGCCACTAACATGTCTGTGCCTCCATGTCCCCTTCTAGAGGAGCCGAGCCCCCACCTTCCTGAGGTCACCCGCATGCATGCTGAGCTCAGAGCCTGGGACGGGGCCCCTGTGCAGAAATGACAAGTGTCTGGCTTTCGCGGAGCCTGCTGCCATCGTCCTCATCGCCCCAGACGAGAGGCCACAGAGGAGGAAAGGAGCCGCGGCCGGGAGGGGCTCGCCTGTTCTGTCCGCGCTCGGGCCCCACTCCGCGGTCCCTCACGTAAGGCAGCAGCTAGCAGGAGGCTCCCAACCCCAAAGAATGCCACCCCCCCCCCCCCCGCCAGGCCTGCTTCTCATTAGAATGACACCATTTGACATAGTTTCCTTTGGTTTCAGGTAGAAAGATCCAGACCCCATGTGAACAGCCAGTCTATTGCAGAGACGTGACACACCTAACATTCCAAAACTCGATGTCACCCCTTGTGCCCCCTCCTGGGTGTGCCTGCAGGCTTCCACAGCTGTTCCCAGCCCTGGATTGGTGGCTCGGGCGGGGCCACGCCAGCGCACCCGTCCAGTGCGGGGGATCCTGCCAGCTCAAGCTCGGCGGCCACCCCAACCCTGTGCTCCTGGGAGCCCTGCCACCTGGACCCCGCAAGGAGCGCTCTCTGGGGTGTGGCTAGTCCCGTTCGAGGTGGGCATGGTCCCCAGGGATGCCCCTGCTTCAGAAGGCAAGTTCAGAGAGCTGGCCAGACACTCTGGGGAGCAGGCTGGGCTGGGCTGGAGCCGGCAGTCGGGCTAGCTCACTGGGCAGGGGGGACCCAGAGGCCACAGCCGCCTGGACAGTGAGCTCCACCTCCTGCAGGGGCTGGGAAGCCAGACCCCGAAGCCAGCTCACCCACGGCCATGGCTCCAGAGGCTGGGAGAGCCAAATTCAACGCTCTCTGGAAGAGAGTTTCCCAATTCCCGGTGAAGCCGAGCCACGGACGCATCATCAAACATCATCAAATTGGCACGGCCAGAAGAGGTCGGACCACCCACGAACGTAAACGTGAGAGCAGATGGACCAAAAGCCGGCAGAATGAAGGATATGGCCACAGATAAGCAGGGAGAGGCCGTTAAGAGTGAACAGACACATCTAAAAAAGAAATCAACTCTTAGAAATGAAAACTAATTTTTGAAGACTTAGCTGACGGGGGGTGAGGCAGATTTCACCCGCTGTAAAGTGAAGACGGACCCAAGTAGGTTCAGTGGAACTCTACAAGACAGACGGGCTGGAAACCAAAGAGCCAGGGCCAAGGTCATGGGGTGGCCGGGGAGGTGTGACACGGGTGCGGTCAGCGCCCCAGGAGGACCAGAGGCAGCGTGAGGAATGACGGCTGCCACCAGGGGAACTCACGAAAACGGGAGTCCACCGGTCTAAAAAGCCAGAAGGAGCAACGCTGAGAAGGAGGAGAAAATCGCCCAAGACGTGAGATTAAGGAGCGTCCCGTGAGCGCCCACACGCCCCCCCAGCTGCGAAGCCCTGAGGGGCACCGGCCACGCGAGCATCGGCCACGCAAGCACCAGGGCCCGGGGCACGGGGGCAGGAAGACAGCAAGACCCAGGGAGGCAGATGCGCTCGCTCGGCGGGAGGGAGGTGCCAGGGCTCAAGGCCACCCAGGCGTGAGCCTTGCTCAGGAAGGGGCCTCGGCCTAACTTCGGACTCGGTCACAGGGACCGAGTGGACACCTGGCAAAAGCTCAAGGAAAACAAATGAAAAATTGAAATAAAGCAGATACAAAAGATTTAAAAAAGAAAAGAAAAAAATGGACTAATTTTTAAAAATGCACCTGATTATAGAACCGTGACAATGAAGTGTGATTAGATTCAATGAGGGATTAGATCCCGGACTTTTACAGACTGCTGGGACCTCGGCACCACCTGAACGGGGCCTTGCTCAGCCAGTAACGCTCGACGAGTGTGGGTTTGCGGCGGCCGCTGACGGCCATGTCCGGCGCCCGAGTGGCGCGCCGAGGGTTAAGGCGTGACAGGCACTGAGTGACAGACCCTCAGGCAGTAAAGGAGCAGTGACCACCAGGGAGTGTGGCCGGAAGCATGCGGTGACTCTGCATCCCTTCCTGCAATGTTGATGTACGTCAGAATTGTTTTTCAAAATAGAAAGTTAAAAACTCCAGTTCTAAAAAAGCAGCTTTCGCAAACAAAGATAAATACAAATCAAACGACACTGGGAGAAACTCGTGCTGATACATCAACGACAGACCGAGCCCAGCGCCGGAAAGACAGGGTCACAGCAGAGTTCTTAAATCCAGCCGCAACAGACGTGTCGGAAGCCTGGAGTCACAGACATACTGACGATGGGAGAACAGAAAGCCCTGTGAAGACACGAATCCCGAGGAAGCTGCCACAGACGCACAGCGATGGACGCCACGTGGAACGGAAAGGTCGCTTCGCAGGCCGAAAGCTCCACTTTACCGAGATGAGACAGCGGTCCTACCTCGTACGCAGCCTAAGAATTCCAGCCGTAGAATACAGAAAACCAGCCTTCAAAGAGCCACGGGGAGGACTGCCCAAATCCCACACCCTGTACAAGCCTTCAGCTTGTGATTCAGCTTGTGACGGGTCAGGTGGACCACGGAGGGCACGGGCACGGAGGATCTGAGTTAGCAAGGTAACTAGCCCCTCTCCTCACGCACACGAGGGGCGCTCACGCAAGTGGGATTCTCTAAGCCGTAAGGCGAGTCTTCACAAATTTCAAAGAACCAGCATCCCATAAAAGAAATTCTCTGAACAAAATGCAACCCTCGGAAGGTCATGTAAAAAGAGCGCGTGTAAAATGCCCCGGCATCTAGACGTTTCACAATTCGCTTCTTAATAACTCATGGGTCAAAGCAAACGCCATGCACATAGCATGCGTTAAGCTGAGCAATACAGGGTGTCCCACGTGCGGGGCGCAGGGAGCGCAGCCTGCAGACGGGGTGATAGAAGGAGAGGGGCGGGAGCGTCGGGGCCGTGGAAGCAAGAAGAAGGGGTGCAGGAAGCACCAGAGGGAGGGGAGCAGAGGGGCCATACAGAGAAAACATGGCCCACAAGCCAGAATCAGCATGAAGCAGAACACGGAGGCAGCAGACACGAGTGACCAAGACGAACTCTAGGGAGACTGATGAGGGCGAGGCGTCCGTGGACAAGCAAGGCTGGGCACGAGCAGGTGCCCAGTAGGGACAGAGCCAAGGTTGTGCAGGTAACAGGAGAGCTGACTCAGAGCAAGAGAGAACCCGTGCGGCTTCGAGGGGCTGTGACCATGGAACGTCTAACAGAGAAGAACGGAGGACAGCCCCTGACTCACCACATGAGGCTGATGTAAAGTTGATACAAAATCGGACAGGACCAGGGACAGCAGGGACACGCGGAGGCCAATGTAGGGACACAAATCCCTAAATCATGACCACATTACATTCTCCCTCGACAGCGGATTGTTACAGCTCTTTGCTCTGACCACGTTGATTCTGCCCCAGAGACGCAGGATGGTCCGGTCCAGAAACCCATGCGCCTCTGTCACCACGCTCACGCTCACGGAGCAAACGAGGACGCTGAAGACCCGTCCCACCGGAGCAAGAGCATGTTTGATGACACGGAACGCCCGTCCAGGATCTAACATAAACCACCCCAAACCCTTCTCAAGCCCTGCGCCAACGTCCTCTGTCTGACAGGAGGATCGGCAGTAAATGCGCACTCTTTCCTGACGGGGCCTGTCACAACCCCCCCACCCCCCCAACACCGCCAGGGCTGTGTGCCCACAGCGCCCGGGGGAAGCTGGCATCGTAAGGATGCACCGGCCGGACACACAACTGAAGGAAAGCCGAAGGCTGAACGGAGTCCTGCAAACGCCGAGACCCCAGCGTTGGGAGGACACACACTCCGTTCACGGGATCACACAGGCGTGTGCACACGTCATTCACAGAAACAGACAAAACCACATGTTTAGGAACAAACCTCTGAAAAGACAGGAAAGCTACACATGGAGGAAATCATTGTTCAGATGTATCTAACAGCATTAAAGAAGGTCGAGATACGGAGAGTGTGACAAGGTGTTCGCAGACGGCAACGCCCAGCGTCGCGAAGATCAGCTCTTCCCAGATGATCTGGAGTCGGGTTGAGCCCAGTAAAACTGCCAGCCGGGTTCCTGGCAGAACCTGATGGGAGGATGCCAGGACGTGTGGGAGAGCGAAGGGCCGAGAAGGAGCCTGCGGGCGAGGCGAGGCCAGCAGACCGTGGAGGCCGGGGGGGGGCTGGTGCAGAAAGAGCAGTGCGCAGAGCCCGACGGGGACATGGGACACAGGCGGAGGGCGGGGGGACACGGGAGGGCGTCTCACACGCAGTGCAGGGCACTGCGTACATACCGTGAGGAGGAACGTGAGCGGCAAACGACAGAGAGTATCTTCAGACTTGGGATGCGGGGAGCCCACGAGTGCGCACGACGCCCGGGAATCATCGAGAGGCCCCACGGGGACCGGCAAGGAAAAGCCACAGCCGGGAGGTGGTATTCGGTACAGACCCGCAAAGCACTAGGGTCTATGCAGAGCACACACTCGCCCATATGTGTGTGTGTACACATTCCAGAAACCATTAGGAAGGGAAAAAACAAACAATCCAATTTTTAAAATGGGCAAAAGGCATGAACAGACTTTTCACAGCAAAGGAAACACAAACATAAATATATAAAAAATTCCAGCCTCGTTTAGTAATCAGGGAAATGCAAATGAAGACCACAATTAGATACTATTTTACACCCACCACACTGGGAAAAATTAAAGAATCTGACAATGTCAAATAGCAGATAGGCAGTGCTCTCTCTCACAGTGCTGGGGAACACGTGATGGCCGGTGGCCACGTGGAGAACCGTTCCCCAAGCCCGGGCCGCCCGTGACGCCTGCGACCCTGGCCCGAGCTCCCCCCACGAGGCGGACGCAGTCTCAGAGCAGGGCTGTGCGTTTGACCGAAGAGCTGGAAACGCGCTGCCTCCCGCTGGGAGGAGAAGGGAGAAATACATTATGATCTGGCCGCTCCAGGCAGTTCAATGCACCCATGAGAACCTGCTGGGCACAGCTATGCGCAAGCACATGGACGAATCTTGGAAACGAAGCTGAATGAAAAAGGCAAAGTCCTGGAAGAATACAAATGGTCTCATTTTTACGCAGCTAAAAATAAGCAAAACTAGATATCCATTGTTCAGCCATCAACACCTTTTACCAACACTGTCTGTTTAAAATAATACAAAACTAGTTTAAAGTAGGTAAAAGCCAGGGAATCACAAACACGGACTTGAGGGAGAGCTTGTGGGGGTGAGAGCAGAGGGCAGGATGGGGCCGAACTCCCGCAGATGCGCAGGGATGAGGGGGGTGTCCGGTTAGGGGATGCTGGATGCAGGCTCATCACGTCACACCGTCCACCGTGAACCTGTAACGTGCACGACATTGTCTATCACGTAACATACTGCAAAAAGACCATAAAAATGACGACACTGACAACCGCGAGGATTCCATCCATACATGGCTTTGGCCATCACGGCAACCTTCCCTGTGTGTGAAAATGATTCTAAAGTCCCCCTGCTCCAAGATTCTAAATTCACAGTTCTCGTCATCCGATGATGCCACCTGCCAGCCCAGTGTTAAGAACCTGACATCCCAGCATGAGACCCCCCCCCCACCCTCAGGTTCCAAAGACCCATCCCAAAAAGGTCCCGGAAGGCAAATCTGCTTGCCAAGGCCATGTGGGGCCCATGCTCACTGGCCAGAGCTGCAGAGGGCCGGCCTCCCTCCCCCACAGCCCACACTCCCCACCAAGGTGAACCCCCAAAGACAGCAGGGCTGTCCTCCCCACCAGAGGCCCTCACAAACTTCGTGCTGTGCGGATGGCCTGGGGTCCCCTTTCTCTTGAGCCAAGCCAAAGATGCTCCAGCAGCTGAATCCCCCTGCCCCAGCCCCAGCCCACCCCCAGAGCAGGAACCAAGAGCCAGCTTCCAAACCTCTGCCCAGCACCTGCCCGGCAGGCTGCCTCCTCCCCTCCACCTCCCCCAGATCCCCAGCAGGTCACATCCTCTGGGCACAGTCCTGGCTTCTGCCAGAGGAGGAAGAAGCCCAGACCAAGCCCTCGGCCTAGGGTCCAGCAGAAGGGTTCCAATCAAGTGTAATTTGGAGAAAGCCCCTTAGCCATGCTGAGTGTTGGCCCTGTCTTCACCCACAGACTGGGCCATCCCTGGGCTCCCCGAGGATTCAGTGAGATAGTATCCACCCAAGGCAGAAGCTGGTTGATTGTGAACCCCTCCACCTGCTACACGTCAGCACAGCCTGGGCTGTCTGCACACAGGGGGAGTCAGGAGGTCACAAAGACCGCTGCCCAAAGTGGCCACACCATGCACTCATCCCTCCACCCCCCAAGCCTTCAGGACTTCCACAGTCGCACATCTGTGCCTGCAGGTGCCGGGAGCAGCTACGGCCAGACGGCGCCTTGCACCTGCGGCTCTCTCCTCCTTGCCCAACACGGACACCAGTCCTGGACCCAGTGCATCCACAAAGCCCCAAGCCTGGGCGCCCAAGGGGCTGGAGGGAGGGAGAGGCAGGAGGTGGGGGCTCGTCCAGGGGCCCGAGAGGGAAGCTGAGGCCTGACAGTGGGAGGAAGATGGGGGGACGCAGCTGACATCTCCCCAGGGCGGGGGGATAGAAGGCGGTCGCTGGGGAAGGCAGCCCAGATGTGAAAGAAAGTCCTGGACATCTAGGATTGGGGGCAGTGGGCTGAGGCCCGGTCGGGGAGGGACTGAGCCACCGGGGAGAGCTGGGAGAGCAGGCCCAGAAGGGGCGTCCAAACCTGGAAGGTCACCAAGGTCAGCTGGGGGGACGGGACGGAACGACGGCCCCTCCCCGTGTCAGGAGCAGGCTGCCCCTCCCCCAGAACCGAGTCCAGGGAACAGAGGTGCGGACTGGCGAGGTCCCAGACCCCCAGGGCGGGCAGGGTCTGGCAGAGGTCAGGAGAAGAGGGGACGGTGAAAGCCGGGGGTGGATGGAGGGGTCACGGTGCAGCTAGAGAGCGACGGTGGGGATGTGGATGTTGCACAGCGTTCAGGACGCCCGCTGCCCTCCTGCTTCGCCCCCCATGGCAGGACCAGCTCTGGATCGCTTCAGTCAGGGCACGAGAGCAGGAGACACTCGCAAAGCCTGCATGAGGTTCGTCCGCCACCCTGCTCCCTCTGCCCAGAGCCTGGCAGGGTCTGGGGGTGGGGGGGCCGCCCCGCCAGTCTGGTCTCAGAGTCAGAGTGCAGGAGCAAATCCCCTGCTATCCCGCTGTGGACACGGAACACACACCCAGCCATGAGCCTTGAGGTCCTTGTTGCTACAGCCACACGCCTGACAGGCGGATGCAGGAGGCGGGGGTCGAGCTCCAATTACCACACATTCTGCCACCGCCCCGCTGTGTGGGCTTCTCGGGCTTCCTGCTCCCTCTTCAGAGCGGACAGCGAGGCTCTGGTCCGTAGGGACCATGGGTGCCAAGGCCGGTGACTCGGAGTGTGGGGGTGTGCTAGTCACAAATGCAGGTGGGGCCTGAACTCCCAGAATCCACGAGGAACCACTCACGCTCACAGCCCAGCGCCCCCCTCAGATTTTCACATTGGTCCTCACCAGCACCAGTGGACAGAGCATTTTAAGGCGAGATGCAAAGTAAGGGGCACGGGGGAGCTCACCAGGCTAACAATGGTGTTGTGCTCCCCGCCCCCCCAGAACAGAGGCAAGGTAAAGCCCCCAGGGTGCTAGGTGCTGAGCGGTGGCTGCCAAGGTGCAATCCATGCTGATCCCAGATCCCAGGCCCCTCCCCAAGCGGGCAGCCCACGGCCGGGCCACAGGAAAGGAGAGCAGCCATCAGTCCAGGCCTCGTCGGTGAGCTGGGGGCGGCTCTCTCCAGCGAAGCACGTGGGGTGGTCTAACAGTCCTGGGATCGCAGGCGTTTTTCCTGGAGAACCTTTTCATCTGTCTTGTTGACAGCACCGTTAATGAGCCCTTGTTGGCGTCCAGAAGCAGCTAAGTAGCAGGGGCGGAGAACACAGTCGATGCAGTCCAGGAGCTCACAGACTGAGGCGGGCAGAGCCAGACTGGACAGCCGCCCGGTGCTCCCGACCTCAGCACGGGCAGGGGGTCACTTGGGAAAGGGCAGAGCCCCACACCGACAGCCTCACTCATTGTCCCTCCCACCGGTGCCCCTCGCAGAGCACCGAGGGTGAACTGCTGCTCCCGCAGGCCCGGGGTCCGCGCCTGGCCAAGGAGGGCACAGTGACCCTGGAGGATGACTCAGTGGCCCCACCTCACCTCTGTCCTGAAACTCCTTCTGTGGACCAGAGCCCATTTCCAGGATGGGAATACTGAGGCCCGTGAACACACAGAAGATGAGGGATGGGGGATCAAGCCCAAGTCACTGCCATCAGATCCAGGCTTCCCAACCCCCCGCCTTCGGGCAGGTCTGACCCCCTTGTTTTCAGGGACCTCATCCACGACACCCGCTCTGGGGGCTTGTCTTGCAGCTGCGGTTCCACCAGCTGGGGCTGAACGGAGACACCAAACCCCTGAAAAGCCAGGACCATTAAAGGAGAGCTGGTCCTCCCTGACTCTGAGGGACAAGGAGGCAGCACAGTACGGGTTCTCCCGCTCCAGTGCCCGCCCGGTCCACGTTCCCACGCGCCCCACGAATGGGCTCACAAGCAAGCAGCTCCGGGCAGCCACGGTTCATCCACTTAGGGCGAGGCACGCACATGTCCGTCCCGGCGGCAATGCTGCACCCCTGCTTTCTGAGAGCATCCAGCAGGCCCGGGAGTGCTCTCGCCCTGGAGGTGCGCCCGTGGCTCATTCGGGGAGCAGGTCACATCCTCGGTAGCTCCTCGGCGGGCCAGGCACCACGTTCTAGCTGCAGAGCACGCACTTTTAAGAGAGAGAGCTTGTTTGACGTCTGGGAGGTTTACTTGGTTTAAGTTTGTTGTTCTCCCTTCCTGCTGTCAAGAGGTAAACAGACACCCGATACATCTTCCTAAGGAGGGCCAGATTAATAATGCATCGGAGAGGTGGGAGGAAGGGCCAGGCTGTGCCACCATCCGGCTGTGTGACCCAGGCCAACTGACTGTGCCTTTCTGGGCCTCTTCTCCTCAGCTGTACTTGGGGCTGGGATCCTGCCCTACCCTGAGCTCCCGACCGGCAGCTACCTGCTCGGTGTCACTTCACAGCCCCCAAGCCCGGGAGGGAGGTATTTCCAGATGAGGAAGGATGGCTCGGAGACGGGACTTAGTTTCATCAAAGTCTTGCAGCAAGTAACTAACTCAGCCAGGACTCAGGCCAGTCCATTTCCTAGCCTTGCTTCTTCCCTGGCCATGAGCTCTTGGGGACACTGAGGCGCCCTGGTTTCCCGATGGCCGTCACTGCCCTTGCCACTCCTGAATGCAATGGTTTGGAGGCAGGCCTGGGGGGCCGTTGGCACCGAGTCCCCACCCTGGCTCCACCTTGCCCTGGGCGGGTCTCCTAACCTCCCTGCCCCTCCTCTGCTTTATCTGCAGGATGGGCATGTTGCTTCCTGCCCTGCCTCCCGCCTAGGACAGGTGTGAGGCTCGGCTGAGCGACACGGGGACAGGCTTGCTCTCCATCAGGACCTGCCCGGGTACGAGGACTATATGAGGACATGCAGAGGGGCACACGAGGCCCCCCCGACCCAGAAGGACAGCATTCAGTGGCTCACGCTGACTGGCCTCAGATCAGATGCAGCTCCCCTCCCCCCGGGGTGGGTGGCATTTTAGGGAGCTGGACTGGGCAGGCATGGCTCATAGGGAGGAGCAGACTCAGTGGCAGGAGGGGTTCTGAAGCTGCACAAACGGGCAGCCGCCCAGCCTGGGTGTGACCTGGCTCGGGGACGCAGTGAGGATGCAGCCGTCACATTCACAGCAGGGCAGGGGGGAGGCCGGGACGTGGCCGGCTCCTCGTTCCTGCCACCTCTAGCCCCCTTCAGACCCAGGGCTGCTCCAGGAAGAGCCCAGCCTTTTCCAGAAGACAGGAATGATTTCATGCAGATATTCCTGGTTTTTTGCTGAGCGAGCAAGACAATTCTGTGTCTCCTTTCCCTCCCTTCTTGGCAGAAAGGGCGGCAGAGCCGTGGGCCCTGGTCCCATAGTAGGCCTGGCAGCGCTGAGGTGTTTCAGTGAAACCCAACCTGTGTCGTCCGCAGACGGCAGGGCTCAGCCAGCTGGACTCACCCTGCTCCAGGCTCGGCGGTGCTGGCTTCCCCAGTGCCCTGCTACGCGGCCTGGCACACAGGCCCTCCCCTCTCCTCCATCCCCACCCCAGCCTAGCTGATCACACAGCCCCCATCGGCCCCAAAGGAAGCTGCCATGCCCTGTCCAGCCCACCCCCGCTCTCCAGCCTGCCTCTACCAGCTCGAGAAGATGAGCAGACTGACTATTCCACGAGCTTCCAGAAAGCTCAGAATCCCCATCTGTGCACGGGGGGTGGGAATGAGGTGGCCCCATGGGGCTGTCTGCACCGTTTCTCCCTGGCCATCTTCTCGGACTCTTCCTAGCTGCTCGTAGAGCACCTGCCCTCTCCTGCCTGGCTCCCTCGGAAGTTCTGAGGGATCTGGGAGAGCCTGGCCTTCAGACACCTGGTTCAGATTCTGCTCCTCCACTTGCCAGGTGCATGATTTAAGGCAAATGCAAGCCTTTCTCGAGTTTCAGTCCCACATCTACAAAACGGGTAGACTACAACCCATCGTGGAGGGCATGTTGGCCCAAGAGTGGGGGAAGGGACTGCACCACACTTCAGGAGCTCCCAGTGCTATAGTTCGGTGCCCTATGCTCTCCATCACTGGCACCACCCCATGGGAAGCTCTGAGAACGCCGAGCAAGGTCCTCTGGCACGTCCTCCACCCTCACTCTGCCTTCAGCCCTGTACTGACCCCCAGAATTGCTGGGAGGGGCAGGACTGTGCCTTCCCTAGAGGAGCTGGAGGCCAGCTGGGAGACAGGTCCCTAATATGGAGACAGTAGGGCGGGGGCTCTGACATTCAGAGGAAGGCACAGACCCAGCAGGGCTGCAGCCCAAGTGGAGAGCAGGACGGAGTCTGGTCCTGCATGCTAGGCCATGTGGCCAAGAATGGTGGCACTTCCAGAGCCAGGACCACGTCTCAGCCTCCCCTGTGTTGCCCACCTGCCTGGAGTGGCCTTCTTGACATGACAGGAGCTCTGGAAAAGGCAGCCACTGTCCCCATTGATAGAAGAGGTGACAGTGGAGGGAGGCTGAATAATGGAGCTCTTAGGGACCAAGGCCTCCAGTGCTTGGAGGGTAGGGACAGAGGTTGGGACAATGGCCTCACACTGGGGAGGCTTCTGAATAAGATGTGAACATCTCAAAGACAAAGATATCTTTTTTCCCATTTTTCCAGTGCTTTCTACCATGCCTGGTATAGAAGACTCATTATCACCACCATCACCACCAGCACCACCAGTAACATCATCATCACCAAGACCATCATCACCATCATCACCAAGACCATCACCACCACCATCACCACCATCACCATCACCACCATCACGACCACCATCACCATCACCACCAGCACCATCATCATCACCAAGACCATCACCACCATCATCACCATCACCATCACCACCACCACCACAATCACGACCACCATCACCACCATCACCACCACCACCATCACCACCATCACCATCACCATCACCACCATCACGATCATCATCGCCACCATATCACAAGTCACTGTGCTATGTGCTTCACACTACTGATATGTATTTTACAGAAAACGAATATGAGAAGTAGAGCTTAAGCGATGTGCTCAAGGTCACACGCAAGTTGGGATTCACAGGGTTGGGAATAGAACTGTCTGACCCAAGGGACCATCCTCATATGTTAAATAAATAGCAGTGGCTGCCCCTACTCAGTACAGTTTCTGGAGAAGGGGACTCTTGCTGTGAATGAGACAAGATGCTGGGCTGACTCTGGGCCTCTAGAACATGGTTGCTCTGGGCCACAGGTACTGGAAGGAAAATAGGTTCATTTGCATGTAATTTGCATACAGCTGCTGAAAATAAGCCCAGATTCCCCATCACTTAAAAACTGCATTGTTTCTGTCTTGAATGGGACCTTCCCACGCGTGCACCACCCCCAATCACCCTGCTGTGGGGTTATGTCCCCTCATCACCCCTCTGAAGGAGGCAATTCCCCACTCGGGGGTGATCTTAGGCAGGGAACCTCCTCTCTCTAGAGGAGCTAGGTCTCTTCCCACGGCTCTCCCAGCAGAAGCACGCAAAGTTGGACTGGGGCAGGGTGGGAGGCTGAGTCCCCCTGCAGGGGAGAGGCTGAGGGGGACCACCTTGCAAGGGCAGGTGTTTTGTGAGCCTACGGCTTCCTTGAATTAGCAGGCCTAATGCATCTAAACACCTAGGCTGAGCAGGATGCCAGGTGCTGCCTCCAGGGACAGGCCAGCCGCTGCCTGCCCAGCTGAAGAGCCTCTGGGGGTCTCCTCCCTCCTCCAGGCCACCACCTTCCAGCCCCATCCCTCCCATCTGCCTGCCCTTTGGCCAGGGCTCAGGAA